>NW_008619427.1:0-21885 GCF_000691845.1 Merops nubicus | reverse complement strand
CCTTCTGTAGTGTCATATACTCAATTGTGATCCGAACCATCTGGATGAAGAGCAAAGCTCAGGCTGTCATCATATCCAGCTGCCCTGGTGAGTCTCTGCACACACGTTTCCAGCCTCCAATCCCATTGGTTCCCCCAAATCTGGGCATACTTGGCCATGTGGTGTCACACTGGGTGTCACAGTGGGGTTTCTGTGATTGCTCACTCCTAACTCTCATCTATGTTTTTTGCCTTCTTTCCTTTGACACTAAATCTCTTTTGGAAAAATGGTAGAAAACATTTGCAAGAAAATCATCAGAAGGTAAAAAATCCTTATTCTGGTACTTAGAAACCCTAATCCTAGAACTTTGCCCATTTCCAGAATTTTTTTTCTAGCAGATACATGGATCTTTTGCTGTGCTTTCACATGACCTTGCAAGTCTGGATTTTCATCAAGATCAGAAATTCCTGGCTATGGAAATCTATAAAATGAGCTGAGCTTTCCACCCCAAGACCATAAACTTTTTTTGGACGGCTCTGATCGATTTTGGCAAAAAAAATCTGAGCACAAATCATTTCAAGATGCTTACTTGTCAGCTGCCTTTCCTATTAGTTATGGGGAAAAATATGTTCATTTACCCTAATGGGTTTTACAACACAACTGTAAGAGCACACAACCAGCTAGTGCAGCCAAGTGGTGAGTGGAATCACATCTCACTATGGGGACCAAGCTGCTGGTACTTGACTAAAGCAGGCTCATGGATCACATCCTGTACAGGAGGAAGGGATGTTGCAAATATTCAGATGTCCTTATGTCATAACCTGACACGTGTCAACTATAATGTAAAATTTCATTCTCCTTTCAGGAGCTTGAGCAGAACTGTTTTCTAATGATCCTGTCTTTATGACACAATCATTATTAACTAATCTTGGAGGAAAAAAATGTCATTCTTCTCACCTAAGACACATTCTGCTCTATAAGTCAATAAGTGATTTCCAGTAGTATTAAGTACAGACTAATTTCAGGCTTCTAGATGAGATGTTTCACTGATAACAAGCCCTTATTAATTTTATTTACCTTTTTATCCTTACAAATTACACAGCCTTGCTGTGTTGTTTTCATAAGAGCTCCAAAAAATGGTGTACACAGAGTTATTTCCAATTACCTCAATCAAAATTCCAGCCCTAAGTTTGGACCACAAGAGTTTAAAGATGTTTTGATGAAAAAAGACCTTCTTGTGTATTCACTAGGGTGAACCTAGTTATTCTGACCCAGCAACATGAACAGCAAATTGACATTAATAATGAAATCAGGCATATTATTGCAATCATGCTGGTACTGTTATTCAAATACAGAGCTTGATTCTCTGAGACATGAGTGTGACTTCAGAGAAAATGAGATCAACCAGCCTTGGTGTGAGACTGAATAGGATTTGCTTCTCAATTCAAGCCACACTTCATCTCTGAAAAGCCAGTCTAACAGCATTTCATATTTCATTACTGAGTCAACAGGGAGAGGAAAATGCATGACTGATTATCCCAAGCATCAAAAAGAGTGAGAGATTAAGAGAATGGAGTATGGAGCTTTGAAAATCCTTTGGACTGCAATGCAGTGAGAAGTGTCTAGGTCGTCTGTTTTGCCAGATTGTTTCTTCTCTTTTCTTCTCTCTGGCTGCCAGTTCCTTTCAGAATGTGTCTCCTGTAACACCACTCTGGGTGTGCTTTTGTAGCTGTGGTGGCTCGTGGGTTTTATCACCCTGATACTGTTAGTGGATTTCCTGGCTGAGTGTCAAGCATCAGGAACATCCAGCTCTCACAACACTTCAGGGAGATCTACTTATATTTCCCCTTGTGATTTTGGGTGGCTCAGGTTTTGAGCATCCAACCTGAGCAGGTTTACAAGCATCCAAATGTCAGGAACTACTGAGCCCAGGGAAGGATGGGTTACACATCCCTGGCCTCCTGCAAAGCCACAGATTGAGGGACCCATGCACTAGCCCTGCTCTTTTACTAGCTCAATTGTTCTTTCCCCAGGTGGCAAAACCTCTGCTGGCTACACCAGTCGTGGGTTCATCTCCAGGGCAAAAGTGAAAGCCATCAAGTACAGCATTGTAATTATCCTTGGTAAGTGAGAAGCCCCACGGTTTGTAGCTAGCAAGGATGCTGATGTTAGGAAGCTTGTCTTCCTCAGCTCCTTCCATCAGCAGCAGATAAAGTGCAGTAGATGGCTCAGAGAAGGGACTTGGACCTTCTGACCTTGTTCTTCCCCTCTCCTCTGACTGATAAGCTCCTGGTTTAGGCACAAATGAAATTATGCACAGCCCTCATGTGAATAAAGTAAAGGAGGGACCTTGCCTAAAAGGTACAAATGAATAGATCATCCACTTCCCACCCAGGCTGCCAAAAGACTTGACAACTGAGCTGTCTCTCAGGTTTAGAAGCTATGTATGGCAGGTTAGGTGCTGGGGTGGTGCTAAGGAGAGGAAGGAAAGGTGAGGGATGCAGAGCATTTGAGTTTGATATCAGAAAGGTGTTGCCTGCTGAGGTGGGAAGAATGAGCTCTCCTCTCCTGGCCAGGCAGCAGATGACTCAGTGCAGGTGTCCTCTGTCTCCCAGGGAGATGACATTATTCTGATGGAATTAGGAGGCTGACATTTTTGTCTTGATAAATAAAGGCAGCGTCACACAGGGCTTGTGATTAGCTGCCAGAGCCAGGCAGGAAGGCGACCAAAGGGCGATTTCCACCCCAGGGCTGCCAGCCAACCCCCACTGCTGAAAAAGAGATTGCTCCTCTTTCCAAAGCTACACCAAATTCAGATTGGATGGTATTGTGATAATAGCTGCTACTGAGGTGCTTAGCTCATTGTTTAGTGGCAGAGCTTGCAGATATGAGAGAGGCTGGTGTGATTCACACTTTTCAGAAGCCCAGGAACAGCTTCTCTCTGTCTGAATTTCCCTGCGTGGCAACCAGGGAAAGCTTCTGTCAGGAACAACTACCATTGCAACACCATCAGATGATAAGAGCTCAGGGTTTCAAAGGACCTTGCTCATAATTAGGTACCAAACATCTCTTGATGTGCCAACAGATTATGGCACCTAGCACTGATGGATTTTTTTAAAGCTGCTCCAAGTTGTGCATAGTCAGTGTTATGATCCATACATTGATGTATGGCCCTTTTGCTGCATAGGAAAAGCCAGTTTGGTTACTCTGGAAAACAAAAGGCTCTCTTCTAGTGCATTTATAGAATCATAAATTTTGGAAAAGACCTCTAAGATCATCAAGTCCAACAGTATCTCTTCCTTGCACACTCAGGGAACACCGAGTCAACTGTCAATGCAGAAACACTGATTAATGTGGCATGGAAGCAAACACGAGGTGACCCTGCTGTCTCATTTGGGTCAGGGAGAGGTCATGTGTCTGATTTCACAGATGCCTGTACAATTGCAACCCAGGTTCTCACAGCTCAGCTGAGTGAACTGCCTGTCCCAGCATTTTCGTGTAAATCTTGCATCACAAACCCTTGTGGAAGGAGACGACCTAGAAATTTGTGAGGGACAGATTCATTCCTTACACCTGCAAACAAAGGTAGACACGTGGCTTTTTTAGCTCTACCACCTCTGAACAAAAGCAGGGGCTCTGAGAAATGCAATCCTCTCTTCTCCTCACCAAATTCATCTCTCAAATTGCAGCAGAGAAATTAGAAAGTCTTCTTGCATGCTCCATGGACACAGTGCCTTCAAGCAGCGTGCCAAATGCCACATGGGTCTGCAGTAAGGTGGTGGGAAAGGGTGGCATTCCTTGCTCCTGGGTGTCTAAGAGCCCGTTTTTAATAGGTGGCTGTGACAGGCAGCACTTGTCACAGAGTGGTGCTTTGGTGGTGTGTACCTTTAGATTGGCTGCTGGCTCAGGGGACCATTAAGAGAGAGCTTCACGATAACTGATGGCGCTTTAACTGGCTACCTATTTACCCTTTATGTGTTGTGTGGTGTTCAAAAGTGCCTCAATATGTCTAGAGGGAGCACTCTAAACACTTAGAGGAGCACACACAATATATTTTATGGGCATTAAAATAAAAATAAAGACAAATAAAAGCACAATCTAATAACCATTCTCTTAAATAAGACCCTGAACAGGGAGAGGTGGGTGTTTTTTTTTTCATGAACAAATAATTACGTGTTATGACAGTCTCTCTGTGTGTGATTACCTCCCTAAATAGCTGAACTACCTAATGTCAAGCTCTTCCTCCCTCTCTCTCTCTCTCTCCTCCAGCATTTGTTCTCTGTTGGAGCCCTTACTTTCTTTTTGACATCCTGGACAACTTCAACATACTCCCTGAGATGCCTCCGTGATCATCCAGAACCTGCCAGCCTTGAACAGTGCCATCAACCCCCTCATCTACTGCCTCTTCAGCAACCGCCTCTGCCCCCCTTTCGAGTAGTGCTCCTTTTCTGCCACCCTGACTACCCTCTAAAAAGGGAGGGGACACATAATCACAGTCCCTCAACTGACTGTTTTCGCCTCTTTTAATTCTGACCATTCCTTACTCTTTTATTTTTAGGCAAAGAAGATCTCGGAGGTTGGGGGGGACTTTCCGAGACAAGAGTGATGGAGGGCAGGAGATGCAGGTCCTGTCCAAACCAGACTACATCTAGCACAGATGATGCTCTGCAAAGCTACACCAAGGAGAGCAAAGGTCCTTTACCAGCCCCACGCATCATGAGCGGACAAACCCAACTGGAAAGAGCTCTCACCTTGCTGCTGTTGATCAGCACGTGTATTTTGGATCAGCACTGCACCTTCAGCAAGCACACACTGCCAGTGCCAAGCTCAGTACGAGGGGTTTGCATGCCACAGTTGTGAGGGCTCATCTTGCCCCTTTCATTTTCAAGCAAGCTATAATGTATACATACTCCAAACAGGGAAAAAAACAATGTAAATGGTGTCTAGTCAGAGTCTTCTCTATTTTTCGAGTCACTAGAAGTCATCTACTGTACAAGCTGGCTCATATAACTGACAGACAGTATTTAAAAGTACTTAGAGAGCAGGGACCCTACTTGAAATGAAAACACAGGCACTTTTCCAAGGAGAACACACCACCATCACACCACCTAATTATATCCGGGTTTCTTCCACAACCACTTAGGAAGCCACAGCCAAAGAAAAGGGGACTGAAGGGCTGGCTTCCTGCCTCCCACCTCTCCTGACCTCACTTCTGAGCTCACACCATTCCACCCAGCCATGCCATCCCTGCAGCTCATCCTCCCTTCCCTGCTGTCCTACCCTGGCACACTGGTGGCACCCCGGGGTCCCTGCAAGGGCTCCCACAAGACATATTCAGATAGTCATTTAATTTTGGGCTACTGTATTTGCTAAGCACTTGCCAGTCCCTCCAAGACCCCACGGTGCATCATATGCACAGATCCTCATGTGCTCCTCTGTGACAAAGGCCCTGAGCATTCTCTTGGGGACCCTATGGGGAGGTGCCACACAGGGCAGGTCCATCTCAGCACCCACACAGCAGCATTTCCCTGGCTCATGCCATCTGTAAATCATCCACATAGCTTAAATCGTGCAGGAAAACATACACATCTTTAGACATCTTCAGAACTGGAAGAAAACCTGAGTGAAACCATAAAACTCATATTGCATTTAAAAACAAAAATCATCTGTTGATGGTCTAGTCTTCTAAACTCATTGTAGGGTCTCCAGAGCATGGGGCATCAGGCAGAGCCTTGCTGCAGAGCATCCCAAGCAGTTGAGCATCCCCATCCTCTGCCCTTGGACCATCCTCTCATGACACTATTCTCAAATTTAAGGAGAAACATTCTCACAGAGGTTCAGGAGGTGGGTGGATGATATTGACTTCAATGTTCATTTTACCATAAGGCAGCTTGAAGTGTTTGTATGATAATAGCCTCTAACCAGTCCTGTGGCAAGTGTGTTTCTTTCCTCTCAGTAAAAAAAAATTGCATTCTTCCTTCCATGGAGTCAGTTTAAAGAGGGCTTTTTTTATTACCATGACTCTTTGCAATGCATTTGTTCCCTGCAGAACAAGAACTGAATAAAAATTATTTCTAATTACCTATATTACCAAAATCTTTTTTCTTAAGTGGGAGATACATAACATCGTGGGGCTTTATGGTCTCAGGAAAATAAATAAGGCTGCTCTTCTATTATTATGGAGTTCTATGAAGTCTAAATTTTGGTAACAGCTTAATTAAAACCATGAATCTACACAAGCCTTTACAGCAGCCACCTTGGGTAGATTGTATATAAGAATTAGACAACTTTTTTTTCTTGTGAACATGTTATAACTTTCCCAAAAGTGGACTGCTTGGTTTAAGCTTCATACTGATATAAATTTAGGGTTTTAACTTTTTCATCTGATACATACACGTTGGCTACCTAGCTCTGAATAATTAATGGAGTTCATGAACTTAACACTTGGAAATCAGATAACATTTCTGAGCACTACTTTGATTTGCAAATTTAATGTGACTTAAGATCACTATAATTTACATATGATTCATGGGGTCACCACATGAATTATCCCATCCAAACTAAGACTATGCATCAGTAAAGATAGGACTCTACCCTCAAATGAAGTCATTATCCATTTATTTCCAAAGAAACTGGAGTTTTTTTCATTCATTATGGGATTGTGTACCATTCACATGCTGTTTGTATCCTTTTTCCTCTGGACATGTTTGTGATGTCCTTCCTCATATGAGGACCTTCAGTTTAAATGGCCTCACATCACTTTTGCCTGCATCCTTCCTACTCTTAAATACAGAAATAAATATTTTATCCCTTTTTCTATCCTGCTTTCCTACCGTGCAGGAGATGACATTTTACTACCTTTTTTATATAATCTCCAAAACTTTTGTTGTAAAGAAACAGAAAGAGAATAATTTTCCCACTAAACTAGAAAACACTTGCATGGCCCTTCTTTGTCTCTTGGGAGTGTGATTTAGGAAATTTCACCTGACTCCAGGAGGTTTCTTATTCTTACTCCATGTCTACAACTTGCTCTATACCTGTCAACTGTTTAGCTGCTTACTGGTGACAGAGTTGTTATAAAAGACCCCACAGCTATGAGGAGAGAGAGCAAAAGTCAGTGTCAAGGTCCAAGCACAAGAAGAAGAGGGCACCCAGCTGAATCATCTCGTGAGGAGCTGTGGTTGTCTCTAGCTCCAAGATTCATCTGTGAGATCTTTCCAACATTCCCACAGCAAGCAGAGACGTTTGTATGCATGACAGTTAGGACATTAAATCCTGTATGATGAAGCTCTATGATTACAAATTCCCAAGAAGCATGAAAAATCAGATACTCATCCCTCGAAGTCACATCAAACAACAAAGGACTGGGATGCTTCTCAGAGTAATACATTCATTCAAGAGAATAAAAAATGTGTACTTTCTGTGACAGGTTCAAATAAAATCTGAATGAGAAAGCTGTTTAACTTGCTCTTGGACATTTTTTGAAGTAATGTAAAATTCAGTTCTCTCAGTCTAGATTTCCATCTGTTGCTAAAAGTGTAAAGCAGTGTTTTGTCTTTCATCTTGGCTTTGCCTTTGAAATTTCTGTCTCCTTTTTTTATATTTACTTTGAAAAAAAAACTCATGTAAGACAGCAAAATTTAACATCCAAATCACTGGATATGAATACTCTGCTAATGAAATGCAGAATTCCCCATTGCAAACGTTGGAGAATAAAGTAAAAGCCTACCTAGAAGCACTCCTGAGTGCTGCTGACCAAGACCTTAGAGGTGCAGACAGTATAAGTCAAAAAAAAACCACCAAGGGTAGCCACTGCCTCTCTGTTTGTAGATTTGGGGATTTTTTTTAAAGAGAAAAAAAGGAAAAAAAAGGTGTTTTTTAAAGAGAAAAGAGAAATAATTAGACCTTTTGGTATGATACAGGATGATTTGACTTCCACAGAACAAAAAAAAAATGAAAAAAAAAGAATTTTTACACTTCTCTAAGACTTGCAAAACAGAAATGAATGAAGGTCCATATTCTACAAGTTAGCTAGATATTTAAATATGAATTGTTTTAGTAGGAATCAGGCACATAAATGCCATTATGGAGGTGGACTTACTCAGGATTCCTGGGGACATGGTTTAATGGTCATGGTAGGGCTGGGTGATGGTTGGACTTGATCTTAGAGGTTTTTTCCAACCTTAATGTTTCTAAGATGTTTGTATAGTAGTGACTATTGAAAGCATCAGACCCTTACTGACAGCAGCCTCTAAGAAGAAGGACACATAAGCAGAAGAAGAAAAAAAATAGTCTGCTACTTATAATGCCAGGGCTTGAGCTAAAATAATAGCAGAAAGCTTTATGTCTCTTCAGATTTCATATTTTCTTGATGTTACAAGATGCAGGAAATGGGGAAAATCCTCTTTTAAACCACATGACCCTACACAAAATATAGGGACAAAAGACTTAACCAAAAAAAGAAAGAAGATTTTCCGAGTGACTTTGGCAGAGAGTTCTCAAGATATGGGTGCTTTGGGGTAACTGACCCAAGATAATTGAGAATAAACTCTTGGCACTTTCTTTACAAGGAATACTGGTGAGATGCCTCAAGTTCTGCATCCTTTCAGAAAACCCTACCTGGCTCTTTGTGCTTCTGACAAGAACCCAGAAGGCATCACGCTACCTGCCACTTCACCTTCCCCCTGACAAGGACAGCATGTGCTCTTCAGAAATACTCAAGGGGAATAGAACAACCACAAAAGAAAATAGGCAGAAAGGACAGCAAAAAAAAAAAAAAAAGTATATATTCACTGTGGGCACAAGTCCCTTTTTGTTTGAGAGAGGAATCATTCCACAGATAAAAATAACCTAGTGCAGAATCTGTCTCTACCTTCCAACCCAGAGCCTGGTACTTACAGGAGCAGAGATTTTAATTTATTCATCATCCTTGGGGAAACATGATTGATTTGGGGAAGAAATGCGATTTTTAGTGTAAGGTAAAATATGTTTCCTTTTCTTTAGCAAACTGTAATTTATTTTACACGACATTCAATTTAGATAAGCATTATAGCTGAATGGTTCATTAGATAATCTTTTGTCATGTTTGATGGCATCTTATCCTGCATACATATAGAATATGGGGGGAGAGGGTTATGCACCAAAACCCAGGCATGAGCTGACAAATAGGCAACGCCGATCCCTCAGACTGAGTTGGTTATAGCAGGATGTAATTAGAAGCTTAACTGTTAATTTAGACTCAAGCGTGGCAAATGAAAATGGGCTAAAAGTCAGCAGCTTTAATAAATTCAATCAAATTGAGCAGCGTCCGAGGCAGCACGCAGAAAGAACTGGATGATCTTCAGAACCCAAATAGCAGAAATGTGGGGAAATGTACCTAATAATCAATTAGATCAATTATGAGAAATTCTGCTGCAAATTGGGAGCTCTCCAGCTGGGAATGTCTGAAGAGAAGATAGTTTTGAGTGTGTTCATTGGCCAGAGGATGCCTGGTTACTGACAGCAACATGGGCAGTGGGGTCAAGGAGCTGGTATGACCCCAACAGGTACCTGGTGAAGCATTTGTCTGAAGAGCCAAGGTTGTGCTGGTGGCACTGTTGGCTGCTGCTGAGACCACTCTGTGCAAAAGGGGAGAGAGAAAGAACATAGTAAAGAACAACATGAGCTGTCAGCTTGCAGGGGCTGGTAAAGCAAAGCTGAAAAGGGATATTTCTGCAGCCTGATAATACAAGGATGTGGATGAGAAAATGAGGGAGAGGAGAGGACTACTTAAAATACTTGATAAATCTGCAACAAACCTGAAATAATCTCACCATGAATACATGTGAAGAAATTCAGCAGACACAATGAATAGCCTGCCCAGACCTTACTGCATGGGTCAGGAACGAGTTATTTTGGTTATAAGAGACCTGCTCCTAGTTTGTGCTGTGGCTCTTTATTGAGATCTAAAGGCAAGGCAAGACTTTTGGGCAAGCTTTTTGAGGGGACCAGGAGCCAGTTCTTCTCCTTTTGAATCATGTTAATAGCCATGTCTTTGTGACTGCAGCAAGGAGATCTAAGATGAGGAGTACCAGTGAGGGATGCTTATTTGGAGAGAGAATATCTTAAGCCAAGCTGATGGAGCTGGAAAAGTAAATAAACTTCCAGGCAGGAGCATGCTCTCCCCATCCCTGCCCTACCAGCCTACATCACAGGTTTCAGAAAAGTGCCAGGCAGCTGCTGGTCTTTTTGCTTGTGTTCAGGCTTTGAGTCTGAGACCAATCCTGATGACAGCAGTCATACAAGCATTACTCTTCAAAGGATAATCCTCTCTCCTCTTTCCCCAGGCCACCGTGGCTTGCACTGTTTGGTCTCACACAACAACCTCACGTTGGATCCTGCAGCCACCCTGGCAGCTCTACAGACAACCTGGTTCTGGTCACTGGGTTGCCACTCTACTACCTTTACATGTGCTCATGGTTTCACAAAGAAGTACCTAAGAGGCTGTAATTGGGCATACATTTATGCAGGGAGTGACTGGAAACCTCCTGGGTAGTATAGACTAATGCCAAAGGGAAAAATCCTTGTAGCCCTAAATTAATAAAGTGTCCTTGACTTAAAGGATTTGGGTCCCTTAAATGCATTACACAGAAAATTAAAGAGAAGTCAGACTCCCTTGATCATGCTAAAAGCTAAAAGGTACTTTATGAAGCTACCGTAGAGTGAGAAAAGACTTTAAAGTGATCAAGTAGGAAAATATCACTAAGTCCCATTTGGAGCCTATGGCTTAATCTCCTCATTTGGGAGAGAAGGATTACTCAAAGAAAGTTTTTAAAGATCAAGAGAGGGGAATTACTGAGTTCTATAGATGTAAGGTAGGTGGAAGAAGTGTGCTCAGTTTCGATATAGTGCCAAAATAACAGTTTAAAAGTGACTTGGCATTGCAGTGTTTATAAAATGCTATGGGTGTAGGATAGTTGGTAGAGGAAAGTCAAACACCATCACTTTTTCAGGAATATTTGGCAATTCCCTGAACAGCCCCCAGAGAACAGGCTGTTAATGTGGTTATTTCTGTGGGACAGGGTGCAGTGTCATCTGGAAATATTTATTGTTAAATAATCCCCTGCAACAAATTGTTATTTGTGAGAAAACTGAAGTTTTTTTGCATATAGAGAATATCTTCTGGATCAAATAAAAGAGGGAGGCACCTCAGCACAGCCATGGCCATGGGGTTTGGGAACATGCTTAAGCAAGGTCTGGAGGTAGCTTCCTAGATCTGAAAACCCCAAGGCTGTACAGCCAGGCACTAAACAACTGATCTGGATAAGAACAGCTCCAGATGAAGAGGTAAGGAGATGTTTCCTGGTCACTTCTCCCACACAGCACCCAGCATCCACCCAGCAATGGTGAACCTGTCAGGCTCATCTCACAATTCCTCATTCAAGGGAGAAGACCCTCCCAAGGGAGCAGCCTGGAGCTGCCTCTGCTTTCAGACCTCTCTGCAGTTCCTCCCTGATTTCTCAGTCTGTCTTCCCTCCCACACCAAGACTGTCACATGGTTTAGGATCTCTTATTGAGTCGGGGAAAATGTTTTTTCCCTTTCTTAAGAAAGAAACATCATGAAAATGAGTTTAACCCAACTCAAAAGGGGTCACAGGGCTGTGCCTCAGTTTTCTTCCAGAGCATTGCTTGGTAGGGAAGAGTCATTGCAACACACATGACAACAGTCAATGTTCCTTTCAAATCCCAAAGATGTGGGTGAGAGACCTCATTAACAATGAGTGGAGGCACGTTGTTGGCAGGGCTCACACAGGGACTCAATCAGAAGGGCTCTGTTGGGGATCCAGCTTTACATGTTTGAACCTGTTTAATATTCTGAGCCAGATACTCTCTTCATGGATCCCAGCAGGTCTTCATCACCTTCTGTTGAAGATAGGGTGGTTTTTATTAGCTCACCCTACATCCATGTCTCAGGAATACATGTGTGACATTCTGAACCGTGATTAATCATCAGAAACCAGGCATAATTATAACTTTATAATTATGAGAATAATTGCAAAAGATTAGTAGGCTCCCCAGCTGGAGACTTTGCAAAAGCTTGAAGGCAATTAAGATGCTATATTTTGAAAGTATCTAATCAATTAAATTCCTTTTCTTAGATAAAGCAGCATGAACTTCAGTTTGCATTGTCAGAGGAGGCCTGTTAGGTAATGAATAAATGTTACTGATAGATCAACCCAGACCTATCACAAGTCAGGAAGATTCTTCTCTCTGGTTTCAGTAGGAGTTAATCAGGCTCTGCTCAAGAACACAAGACCTGTTTAATGTGTTTACATTTACTATTTCAGGCAGGACTGAACTGATTTAACTGCCACCTCAAATCAAACTGACATTTAAAAAACAGGTTGCAGAGACTTTTTCAGGTTGGCCAAGCAAAATGCTAAGAGAAAATAGTGCACGTTGACATCAGATTATCTAAGATAAACCTAAGAAATAGGACAGAAGGAATCACTTAAATGGTGAGAGAACAGGGCAAAGAAACCCAAGCAAAGAAACAATAGATGATTCCTAGAAGCACAGGTCATTCTTAGTTTTTGAAAGACTGCCCTGAAGACCCAGATGAAGTTTAGTGGATGCAAGTTACACTAGAGACAGAAAAATCATAGAACAACAACCTTGAAACAGTGTCCTTTGGATGACCCCATGGGGCACAAACCTCTTTAAGAACACTGCATGAACTTCAAACAGCCTTTTGAATTTCACTCCTTCCTACCTCAGACTGGGATTAAAGCAGCACAAAATCCATAGGACCTGTTTCAAAGGTCCCAGTAGGCAAAAAGTCTCAAGCTCAATAAAATTTGCTACCCTGCCCTCAGAGTTCAACCAAAAGACATAGACCTTCACAAACAGGTCTGGAGTATTTCACATGTGCTGAGGTCTTCATGAAGAGCTTGGGGAGTCGTTGTCATCTTCTCTTTGTGCCCTGGGGAAACCCTCATTACTGTGGGGTAACTAGTAGCACGTGCTGGTGTCTGCAGCCTGAACCCCAGTCTGGAAAGAGAAGGAATCAAGCTGGAAAAAGTCCAGGAAGGATTTACTTGTGGTCAAAAGCCACGTCCAAGCCTACCACTGGAGTCATCCTCTGTATGGCACTGTTGTGCATGTGTGGGGTTACAGGCTAGAAATCAGGGGCCACAGCACCCTGACCATCCTACTTCATATCAGAGCCAGTCTGGATACCCCTGCACACTGTTGCTTCCAGACTCTTTGCCACCCTTACCTCTGGGCCACAGTCACACCAAGTCTGGCATCTGTCTGTTTTATAAAGCTTTTGGATAAAAGACTCAAGATGCTTGGTTGCTTTGCTGTTTGTTCAAGAGACAAGTAAAATGTGAGCTTCAGAGTAGTGTCTCTCTTGCCAAGACATTCTTTTTTTTTAAGATTCATGGAATAGCAATCTGATTTTAATATTTCTGAGGTGTATAAAAGCCACCTAACGCTCCATCTCTGCTTCACAAAGCTAATATGACTCAGATAATTAACTCAAGGACAAATGATTATCAAGCTACAGGACATTCACCAGCAGAGTCATTAAGCTCTTTAAACATATAACCATCACTCCATTGACTGCCAATCTTTATGTGATTAGCTGAATTCAGTTCATCATCTTTTCAATCAGTCACCAGCACAAAACACATGACTGCAGTTCCCCAGTCCTCCTCTTCTGAATTGCTACATTAGCCTCCTCTGAAGTTGGAATCACAAGGTTTTGTGAAGCTTCTGCTGCTCTCTATTAAAGTGATTTATGGTTCAGGCTATTTCAGGTGGCGTACCTGTGAGCAGAGGCAGAAGTGGCACTTCTACTCTAAAGCTGCTTTTAAACCCTTTAAAGCATTGCTGAAAAGGAGAAGGGAGAAAAAAAATAAGAAAAGACTTTTTCTAATAGAGAGCAACTGTCAGCAAAGTTTGTTTACTGCAGCCTTCAAACAGCAGCATGGCTTTTTGGCATATCCAACCCCCACATTTAGGGTGTCCTCCTGCTACCCCATTGCAGCACCCTAAATCCCTTACAGTGCCTCCCATCACCATGGAATGGTTTGGGTTGGAAGGGACCTTTCAAGGTCCTCTGGTCCAACCCCCCTGCAGGGAGCAGGGACATCTGCAGCTGGAACAGGTTGCTCAGAGCAACCTCACCTGGAATGGTTCCAGGAATGGGGATTCTGCCACCTCTCTGGGCAACCTGGGCCAGGGTTTTAACACTCTCAGTATTAAAAACCTCTCTTTTGATCTAGTTTAAATCTTCTCCCTTTTAATTTAAAACCATGTCCTAGCACATCAGTGTGTTTGAACCCACAGCACACAATGTCCTACTGATGGCAGGGATCCCTTTTCCATCTAATCCTCCACTCCCACCATGCAAGGGACAGAAGGAAACGTGGCGATCAGCAAGGGACAAGCAGGAACAGTGGAGGCAGAAAGGGCATCGAGTAATCACCTTCCACTGAAGGTCCTTTCACCTGGTCTCTTGCAATCACTTTACTACCAAGCATTATGCACCCTGAGGCCTGCAGGCAGAGCAGAAAGTGCATGGAGAATCATTCTATTGATCTGATTCAGTGTGCTTATCACTGATTTGGAAATATAATCACTTCTGCTAAACTATGCAGATGGCAAACAGATAAACACAGAGGAGGGCTGAGTGTTCACAAAAGCAGGACAAGGACATGCAGTAAATTAGTCCTATACAAAAAAAATGACCAAAAAAAAAGCAAGCTGTGCATCAAGGGGGATAAAAAAACGTCCTCCATCTACAATATCTAGACAAAGTGGTGCTGTGGTTGGAAAGCCCAAAACCAGAAAGGAACTAGAGAGAATAATAATGAATCAACAACACAGTGTGAGCTCCCAGTGTGATCAGGGGATCAAAGGAGATGGAGGTAAAGAAGCAAGGGGTTGCTCGACACCCTTCCACACACAATGGGAAGGACAGATGTGGAAATCACATCTTTTCAAAAAGCTCTTACAGAGCATGGCTAGGCTGCCAGAAAAGAGCCATAAACGAATCTGGGGATGGAAGGAAATCTCCTACAGTAAGAAATGTCAAGATCAATCTCTTTTGCTCAAAACAAGATTACCAATAACAGCACCTAAGAACTTTCACAGGGAGGAAAAGCAAAGGGCCAGAAAATTAAGTTTAGTGGAGCAAGGCGTTGCACATCAGTGCTATAAAGCTGAAGCCTACAAATCAAATCAGACATTAGGATCACATTTAAACAGTGAAAATTTCTAACTAGTGGAAGGAATCACCATGAGAAATACCATGAGAGAATCTTCATCCTTGATGTCTTCTAATCGAAGTTGAGGAGGTTTTTATTTTATAAACACAATTCAACAGTCTTTCCTCAGTTTAAAATCCTATCAGAAATAATGTGGCCAGCAGGACCAGGGCAAAGATTGTCCCCCTCTCCTCAGAACTGGTGAGGCCACACTTGGAATACCAGGCTGAGTTTTAGGCCCCTCACTACAAGAAGGACATTGAGGTGCTGGAGCAATGAAGAAGGGCAACAAAGCTGGTGAAGGGTCTAGAGCACAAGTCTCATGAGGAGTAACTGAGAGAATGGGTGTAATTTAGCCTGGAGCAAAGGAGGCTCAGGAGAGACCTTCTGGCCCTCAACAACTCCCTGAAAGGAGGCTGGACCCAGGTGGGGTGGATCTCTTCTCCCAAGTAAAAAGCAATAGGACAAGAGGAAACAGTCCCAAGTTGTGCCAGGGGAGATTTAGGTTGGACATTAGGAAAAAATTCTTCACTGAAAGGGCTGTGAAGCCCTGGAACAAGCTACCCAGGGCAGTGGTGGAGTCACCATCCCTGGAGGAATTTTAAAAAAAAAACATGTAGATGTGGTGCTGAGGGACATGGTTTAGTGATGACCTGGCAGTGCTGGGTTAATGGTTGAACTTCATGATCTTAAAGGCCTTTTCCAACCTGAATGATTCTATGATTCTGTTCTGTGAAGAGCAGTTATATCCTGCAAGGCTTTGCATTGTCTCTTCTGGCAATAGTTATCTGTATTCAGTAATGTAAGAACCAAAGGTAAATGCTTCCAAAGGTAAAATGCTTCCAGCTTCCAATCTGATTTTTGCATCCTTGTTTTTGGATAGAACCAAGCCAAAACATGGATTGTTTATATCAAATCAAAAGGAGTCAATGTCCAAGTGTTTTCTAGGACACACTGAAGTGGCACAGGGAAACCAGTGGATGGGACATTCTGTCCAGGTAAAACAGACTCCTAACCTCATCCCAGCAGGACACAGAGAAAACAGAGCATGTTAAAAGATGGGGTGAACAAGACCACAGATGGGTAGCAGGAAGAAACTTGCAGGACTATGAAAGAGATCTCCTGATCCTACTGCCATCAATGGAATTGGTCTTTAAATAAACTAACTTTGTGTGTTCATCTGGGCTAAAGTCAAAATCTGGACAATGTTGTGACATCTTTTATGCACTGCTGGGACAGATGCCTTATGAGGACAGGAATAAGATAAAAAACAGAGAGAGACTGGACACTCCTATGTATTTTGAGCCATAACCGAAGAGAGAGCATTGGATTCCTTTAGAAAGGCAATCCTACTTGTAAGCAGTTGCTGTAAATGCAATATTATATCAGTATTTGGAGTTGATGACTCCATGCTAGCACTTAACCAGATTGAAACTTTGTAAACTCTTCAATGTTTGACTGAAAGGAGCAGCACCTGCAGTTACTGTAGCTCTGGGTGGGTTTCAGATTCAAAGTATCACGATTGTTGCATTTGCAGGTTGGAAAAAAAAATCACAGATGGGTTCAGGAAGAAATTCCATTCCTTGTAACACACAGCTGTACATGAATGCCCTGATACTTACTGGTTTGGTCTCCTTTTTCCTCTGCTGATAAACCCAGGCAAGATCACTCAACTGGTAAAACAGGACATTGGGGGAGATAGCCTCCAGGAGCTTGTTTAAGATGTCATTCCCCCCTTTCCTCTTCTAGCAGCTCCTCTGGCTTGATTTAAATCTTTGCATGTGGTACTTTGCATGTAGCAAGTAGGAAAAGAGTAATTTTTCATTTTCACAGTGCAGCACAATGACATTACCAATTGCAAATTTAATCTGCAATGTGGACTGCTTATAGCTCTACAGCTGAGTCACCGTGATTGCTTTTGTAATTGTGAGAAGGATTTATTAAAGAAAAAAAGAAGCAGGGGGGTAAAAAGGACTAAACTGGCTCGCTGCTGCTTGGCAAGAGCCCGAGTCTCTTTTTCCTCCTGAATGGAGGATTAGTGGGCATTAATCCTTCCTCCTCAAGGCAGTATATTCAGCAGATTCCCATGAGGAGCGTGGTCCACTGTGACTACTGAGATGTTCTGCTTCAGGGAAACTTGACAACTGCTCTTGTCCAATTGCCAGGATACCCACAGCCAAGCAGTGATAGGCCAGGCTGCCCCTTGGAAGAACCTCAGCACGTTGGACCTCAACACCCAGGGCAGCAACAAAGAAAATCTGTCCCCTCTGTGGGTCCACCAGCGATGCTGGGGCTTCAACTTGAGCCATCCTCAAGACACAGCCTGTCTTTGACAGGACAAGTGCATCCACTCAATTTTCATGTCAGTTTTTTAAGACCTGAAATCAGAATCCCACAAACTAATGGCAAAGCTGCACTAGCAACAAAGCACAGAATGAAGCCTGTTTTCATTTAGTCTAATTGGAACAGAAAGGTAATATTGTGAGCATTGAGAGGTTTTTTAATAACCTCTCTATGTTCAACTGTATCCAAGTTTAGTTTAAATATATTGCTCCCTCTTCACCTTCAAGCTCAAATGATGGTATTTTTTGTTCAGTAAGACAGATGTGGAAATTATTCATTACTTGATGAAATGCTGGTGGCTGAGGAAATGCCTTCATGAATGCTTGAGGGAATTTGTTTACATGCACTCAATTCACTGTCAGTGTTAACCAGACTGAATGTCTTTGACTTTCCTTCCTTTTTCTTTTTTTTTTCTTTAAACAAGACATTTGGAGATATGCTGAAGGTTAATTTAGCATTTCTCAAATGTCACCCAAACTCTGAATGATGAAGTTGATCTAATTTCTTTTTCATCCTCCATTCCCTGGGCAACCTGTTTCAGTGTTTCACCACCCTTGTAGTGAAGAGCTTCTTCCTAATTTCTTATCTAAATCTCCCCTCTTCCAGTTTGAAGCCATTATCCCTCATCCTATCACTACAAGCCCTTGTAAAAAGTCCTTCCACAGCTTTCTTGTAGGCCCCCTTTAAGTACTGAAAGGCCACCAGAAGGTCGCTCCAGATCCTTCTCTTCTCCAGGCTGACCAACACCAACTCTCTCAGCCTGTCATCATAGGAGAGGAGCTCCAGCCCTTCAGGCAAGGATGCTGAGCAAGCAGGGGTGGGCATCTTGTGACATAGCTTTTAGGCTGAGAGCTTGTGTTAGTTTCTTTGGGTAGCAACTCTCCGTGAGATTTGAAGCCAGTAGATTTTCTTACAGCTACTGAAGCCAATCTCAATCTTAGGTGCCACAGTCACGAGGCTGGCAGAAAGAAAATTATTTATTCTTGTTAGGGTTGCTCCTAGGCAGATAATTTCTGAGAACTGATAGTGTTATCATGCAGGGAAGTGATGGGAACATGCTGGGGAGGATGTTGGGATGCCAACCTGCAGCAGCCTTGGTGGATCAAGTCTGCACCAGGTTCACTGCAAAGGTGCACAAATCCATGTGCAAAATTGCCTGCACCCTGGCAAGCCTGGTGAGGCACCTCTACCTAACACAAAACTGGAGGCACCAGGAACAAACCCTTCCCATTACCCAAATTCCTGCCTCCCTCACACACAAGGAGTACCCTGACAAGGTCTCAACCCTGCAGACATGCAAAATAAACTGAGACATGGGTGCTCCAGGTAAGACTTGTCTCTGGCTAGCTTGTAAAACAGAGGCAGAGTCAGGCCCCAGTGCCACACCACCACAGTGAGACATCTCACCTTGCACAGCCTACATCTGATACCAGAGCAGCACACAAGGCATCCAATTAGCTGATGAGTTTGCTGCTTTCAATTAACCAGAACTTCTCACCGTGAATTCTGAAGAATTAATTCACTGCTGACAAACAGAGGATGGAGAGGTGTGATCCAGAGATTTGTGAAAACTTTATGCCCTACAACTCAACTGTTACCATGCTTGTCATTTTACACCTCTCAGCAGTCAAACAACAGCAGGTCATCACCAGTGCAAGAGGAAAAATCAGCCTCAGGACATACAGTGACCTTGAGATGATTTCTTCATCAGCATGAAGTGGAGAGAAATGGAGTCACCTCACTGACGTGTGGTCAGCATCCATCCAAGGGCACACCCAAGTCAGCCTGCCTGAAACAGTCCAACTCCAAGTTTCAGTTATTGACACACTGGAAAATAGTGTGACACACCAGAAAAACTCCATGCTGCCAACTCTTCCCAGAGCAGTTACCATGCTTGTCATTTTACACCTCTCAGCAGTCAAACAACAGCAGGTCATCACCAGTGCAAGAGGAAAAATCAGCCTCAGGACATACAGTGACCTTGAGATGATTTCTTCATCAGCATGAAGTGGAGAGAAATGGAGTCACCTCACTGACGTGTGGTCAGCATCCATCCAAGGACACACCCAAGTCAGCCTGGCTGAAACAGTCTAACTCCAAGTTTCAGTTATTGACACACTGGCCAGAAAAACTCCATGCTGCCAACTCTACCCAGAGCACCTTTCCAAACCATAGTCCTTTCGCTGTTGAACGTGACTTTGTTTTACCTGGAAACACCAGCTACAACCCCTGAGCTCTGAAAGGCAGGGTGAAACAACAGCAGGAGGAAAGGAGGGAAGGCATTCAAAGTTACCAGAAGGAAAGCTGCAATTTTCCAATCAGCTCACTAACGACCAACATTCATTGACACGGTGAGGAGCAGTGTTTTAATCAGCCTACAAAGACTGATTTGATCCCATTTGCTGATGAGCTCAGGCAAAGCCATCCTGATAGCTCAGTTCTTTGGTGGAGTGCTAACCACACGTATCTCCACAGCTTGTGCCATCCACCCTGGGGATTCTCCACCCAAGGACAAGCATTCAGATGATGCCTGCTCTGCTTTTGTCTAGAGCTTAGAAAAACCCTTTTTTTTTAGAGTCAGTGCTAATCTAAGAAGACCAAACATATTAACAAAAAGATGCTAGTGATAAAACAGCCTTATGAGGATAACAGCTTGAGAGGCTGATATTGTCTCTGTAACTATAATTTCTTAATAAGCATTTAAAGCAGCAACATAATTACTCAGCCCTCACTGCATCTGTGCCTTGAAATTTCACTCAACTGACAGAAAGAAAACACCAAGTAAAGGGTCACTGCAACATATGCAGTTTCTACCCAGCATAGCCCCTTACCATGCAAAAGTCTAATAACGTGGGCCAAGAAAGATGGAGAATTTGCCATGTGGAGGCCGGGCCTAGAGGATGTGGGTTTGTGTCACAGACACTCAGCTGCTTCCTTCCTGGGTGGCAAACTCCAAGCTGGGCAACCCAAAACTCCCATGGCTCTTGTTCAGCCTGGTATAAATGACAGCAACGTGGCTTAGCCCCAGCTTGTCTGGTCTCCTCAGCTGCCAGGCAAAGAGGGAGAGGAAGAAGGAGCATGAGCACATTTCCAAGAGGGTAGCGTTGCTTCTCATTGGCTGCACTTTTCAAAGCTCCATGCAGCAGGTCAACCTCTACCACCAGCAGAGCTTTCATTCAGAGGGGTACTTCAAATACAACTTTATCTCACCAATTATCCTTTCTACAAAAGGTCATGCTCTCAGAACCCATCCTCTTGCTCTTCTGGGACATCTGCTTCAAGAGGATAAGGCTTAAGAGCAGACATAGAAGGAAGCTCCCTTCACTTGGTGGTGTGCAATTAACTGAGTTGTCTGTGACACCATCAATCCCAAAACAATGTTCAAGTGTGTGAGTATTTGAATGGAGACAGGCTGAGCCTTGAGATCCCAGTCGAGCCCATCATTTCCAGGTGCAGGAATCTTTCCTTGGGGCAGTGATGGGTTTTCCCAGAGGTTTGTTGAGCTCACCAAGTAGCTCTCACAGTCACTTGTAGCAATGAAAAGCATACATAAAAGTCCATCACCCAGCTGGTGCATAGCAACCCACAGAGCAAGAGGGTCAGTCCCAGCAGCCCAATTTCAGATGGAAGTGAGTCCCAGGCAACATGAGAAGTGTGGCTGTAAGAAGTGAATTAATTTACTCAACTTTAAACATTAGATACTTTTCTGAAGCAATTTCTGACCTCCAAAAAAAAAATCATTTTTATTCATGTAAGCAATTTGTAATACTAAACTTTAAATATTATTCAGAGGAATCCTTTGTCCTTTTCAAAATGCCATTATATTCATGCAGGCATACAGATTTTTTTATTTATATGCCTCTTTTTAAGTCTATTTTACTGTAGTATTGAAAATGGAGGGCATAACCTTTGACTACACTTCGAATTCCCCAATGACTGCATCACTTCAAAACTTCACACCACATCAAGATTCTTGTGGGGCTCCAAGAATGTTTCTGTACCTTCTTCGAAATATATTTGGCCAGGGGGAGGAGTCATGGCTGTGCTTTCCAGCCCCCTCACAAATCAAACAAGAGCCCCATGGTCCTGCAATGTCCCCATATGTTCTCCAGGATGGAGGTCAATCTGTGCACCTGTCTGCTCTGGATACCAAGACCAATCCCAACTCAGAGACATAACTGGCTTAACATTCAAGACCAGCACTGCTGCAGCTTCTTTTGTCACCTGAGATATTGGGATAAATGCTTTGTCCCTTGCCTCTGTCTGGGGGAGCATCAGCTAATTCCTAAAATGGGAGGGTCGGAAAGGT
>NW_008619426.1:0-10506 GCF_000691845.1 Merops nubicus | reverse complement strand
TGATTCTATGATTCTGTGATTCTATGGATGGGAAGCCAGGACCAGCAAGCTGTGGAGTTACTTCTCCTTGGTTTCCTGTGCTCAAGCCCTTCACACACAGACAGGTTTCAAACACATAGCAAGAAGGAGACAGGAGCAGCTTGGCAGAGCCACACGACTGACTTCAGGCCCTGGCATGAAGCAAAATTTCTGGGTATTAGATTAAGACCTTTAACATGGACAGTTAGAAGGTCTGGGTGTAAGGGCACCCTATCTTATTTCAGAAATGGACCTCCCATCAGTGTCAAACAGGCCTAGCAGCACTGAACACAGGATTGCCTAAATACTTTGAGAATTTGAATATCTAAGATAATGAAGCTGTTTTCTGAAAATGTATTTTTTTAGGTGTTAAAGTCTAAACTATTTTCATTAATTGTTTTTTTTCAAAGTTATGATCAACTTTAAGTTGGACATTAAATACGCTGAACATTCAGCTGTGAAAAATTAGTAGAAAACTAGGAATCATCATCACCAGACAATAAATAAATATTAATTAACATATTTAGTTAAAAACCAAACAAAAAACAAACAACACAAAATCAATTTTGTAAGTACAATGAGTTACCTATCGCTTTCTCCACATTGTTCTTTTCATTGTCAGTCATGTAACAGACACTATCCTGGCACTACAAGTTTGAATCTTGGTAACAGACTTGAAGAGAGTGGGAAGGATTTTAATTTTTAAAAAAAGCAGCGGGTGGAAAGTGACATGGTAAAGACGACAGTTGAGTGAAAAAAAGGCAGCTGCCTACTCTTTACCCAAAGACATGCTCTTTGTAGCAGCTGAAACTGAAAATTTTGATGCTGAAGGACACAGCATGCTTTGCTTCATGCTATATCATCACATCCAGCAGTACTAACAGCACACATCAGCCAGAATATCTTCTTCACAGAACATGCAAAACGTTTACAAGCTGCTCTGCATCAGATACGCTTTCACTCAGTAACTGCTGAAAGTGGCAGACCTCTCAAAATGTTCCCTTTGTTCTGCAATTAGCTTACGGTTTCTCAAGCAGGAAATGGGCTTCAGGAGCAGCGGTTTTTCTGCAGCTAACATACCAACGCAGGAGCGGTTTGATCTCTGCAGGGTTTTAAACGGGTAGCTTTGTGCAGTCAATGAAGAGAGTTAAGTATCTGTGTAGCTACCTGAAAATATATCATAAAGCTATAAATACAGAGATGTAGAAATTCCTGAAATTAAAGTATCTTCACATTCCAAGAATTTTTTTTATTCCCCATTTTGCTGTCTCAAAAGCTTGTATATTCATGAGAGACTGAAACCAAATGGAAGGAATAATATGCTTATGCAATAATATGCTAAAACTTTGGTTTTGTTAAAACATGAACAAGGGAAGTCTTGCTTGTTTGAGGATTGCACGATGCGGGTTATTTTAAGAAGTATCTAACTGGTAAAGGGAACACAATCTAATTTGAAAAGGGGAAGAACAGTTCAACAGCTATGACACTGGAACTGGTGGATGCCAGTCTTCCATTTCTGGAAAAACTTGCTCAGAGAGCACGTGCAATTCATAGCATCTTTCTTTTGGAAATGCCTCATTTTTCATTTTTCTTTTCTGTCAAAAACAGTTATTAATACCACAATCTGAAAATTGCAGTATTTATTTTGGTCACTTCCTTTTTTTAAATTATTTTTATTTTTGAAGGAAACATGAATTATAAATATTTACTTGATATAATGCAGTTTTCCCACAACTGTGGCAATTTAAGAGTAAATGAAAATTGGGTGTAGTGTGGGAAGCTAGGATGACATGTAGTGTTTTTGCCTCGACAGATGTTAACTGGAGGTGGCACAGCAGAAGATCTTGACGCATCTTGACACCAGTGTGAATACCTTCAAGTGGAAGGCAGGTAATTTTTTTCAGATACAGTACTTATCAGTAGTCATGAGACAAAAAAAAAAACTGAGAAGAACTTCTGTATTTTCTAAATGAGTACTGATCTTGTGTCGTCTTTTTAGGTGCAAAAATAAGTAACAAAAAAATTAATAACATGTTATTTTATCATATTTAAATTTTAAAATAACTATATACAAATAATTTGAGCTAGTTTCCCTAGTAGAGTGGAAAAAGTGGAATATGTGTAAAAAATCCACTATGGCAATTTGGAAAACTGAAATATTTGGAAATGTCATGATAAAAACAGTGCAAGCTTCCAGAGATCATAGAGAACTGAGGAAGTTTAAGAACAGAGCTGCAGGTTCTTATTTCCCACTTTCATTAGCTGTCTTAAGATTAAAACTTTTTTTGTTCTTTTCTTCTGAGATGTTGCCTTCTCTGACGTTCTCATTCTCATTGTTATTTAGTATCTTTCAATCACCTTTTGTTTTCTTCCAAAATAATTGAAAATAGGTGAGCAGGAAAATCTAATCCCGTAAAATACAGAGTTTTACTTCATGAAATTTCAAGTTTATTTTAATATGATTGCTGACTACATTAACATTAAATACAGTCAGTTTTCATTTATCTAAGTTGATAAGGAATGAGATTCAGTTAAAACATACATCATACAATACTTAGGTAATTAAGCTATAATATACAGTGAGATATAGTAAAGAGAAGATTAACCACTGAACAACACTTAGCTGTGAAGTGCAAACAGTTGCAAAAGCCTGCAAGCTCACACAATGAGGAATGCCACATGCATGTGTATCAGTGATGGTCACATGGTGCTGCTCCCAAGTGACAAAACCTGTCCCCCAAGACTGGGTCACACGTGACCACACCAGACGTACGTACCCTGCAGAGATCCAGTGCCCAGAATCATGCACAGAAAGCTGACCGGAGCTTCTCCACCTTCACAACACGAGGAGTCTGTGGAAAGGATTAAGATCCACCCACAAATGATAGAAACGTATCTATATGTGTAAGAGGTTTCATGATTGTGGCTTTGTAGGTAACAAGATGGATTCTAACTACATTCACACATAACCCTTGTGATGGTGAGATGTCAGTGCTATTTGTAAAAGTAACTGTAGTGAAAATAGGAATAATAAGTGTGACCTTATTGCAGCCACCTGCAATAATGCTGCACGTTTGTGCTTGGTTTTCTCTAAAAGTTTGTCAGTAGACTATTCAGATCCAAAAATGGGTGATAAAGAAGTTATACTATGGTCTCTTAAAACAGTCACCATTGTCTAAGTTGGTGTGTTTGGTTTTCTCTACATCATATTTACTAACCAGACCCAGCTTCAGAAAATGTACTTTGTGCATTGGTTGACCTGTTTGCATAAGCCTATTTGAGAGTATGCTCCCTTTACTGAGTTGGTCTTCAATATGAGCTGGATTCAACAGCCATTAGAAATCTTTGTGTTTATTACAAAGGTAACAGGATTGGGCCATATAGGAGAAATGTATGTCTAAGTCACACAGTACCACTCTTTCTACCCAGTTAGAATTACTGATGCTTTATGAAAAAAAGAGGTTGAGTAGGTCAGTGGGACTGAATTTCAAGAGATATGGACTCTATATTTAGTTTAGCCATTGACCTTCCTAGACAAGCCTTAGCAGTCTGTGGTCTCTGCCTCTTCTGCCTAATACGACATACTACCTTGTTTATTTGGATTCCAAGCTTTTCCTAATAGGTCCTGTCTCTTACTGGATTTATGTAGCATGTAGCACAGGGAGGCCAAAATGCTAGGTAAGTCCAGCAGGCACATCTGTGATACAAATCTGTAAAAAGAAATGGACAGGGGAAAAAAAAGAGTAACAAAAATAACAGTGAATATTCTTGTTCACAAACAATAATCTTTTCTGTGGGGTGGGGGAGTGAATTTGTGTAAAGAAATTAACTCCAAAGATGAAAATAATGTACAAAGAATTTGGGCAACATGTTAAACAGACCCACAAAATAATTTTCTACTGTCCTTTAAACATTCAGGAGAGAGAGAGTTTTTAGAGATGGAGATGTAGAACCACACAGCAGGAGAAAGACAGAGCTAGAAACAGGGGCTAGATTTCCTATCCCCAGCACTGGGCTATCACAACTCCACAAGGAAAAACCATGTTACTGGTGAGTATAGGGATAACTAGGGGGAAAACTGAGCAAGGAAGACTAACTGTGCTCTTCAAAATATGTTTGCATAAAACCACATACCAGGTTGTTGTTCCTGGGCCAAAGAGTACACTTTGATTACAGATGTACACAGCAGGGCCCTCCAGTGACAGAATTATAGAATCACCATGATTGGAAAGGACCTCCAGGATCATCAGGTCCAACCTTCTTCCCAACATTTCCTTAACCACTAGACCATAGACTCAAGTGCCCCATTCACTCATTTTTTGAACACCTCTAGGGATGGTGACTCCACCACCTCCCTGGGCAGCCTGTTCCAGTGCCTAACCACTTTCTCAGTGAAGAAATTCTTCCTACTATCTAATCAAAATCTTCCCTGGCACAACTTGAGGCCATTTCCCCTCGTCCTATCATCAGTAATTTGGGAGAAGAGACCAACACCAGCCTCACTACAACCTTCTTTTAGGTAGTTGTATAGAGCAATAAGGTTTCCTCTCAGTCTTCTCTAGGCTAAACAACCCCAGTTCCCTCAGCTGGTCTTCGTAAGGCACGTTTTCCTTGCATGTACCTCACTATGCAGTTTATGAAACTAAACAACAATGCCATCATGAATATGTTTAAACAGCTTATTTTTGCTTCACTCCACACAGGAAAACCACATTCCATAAGAAAAACAGAGTGGGGTTAAAAAAAAGGAATCTGTGGCTTCTGTTCTCTGCTGTATCCTGGTAAAGTTTTCCTTTGAACTGGCAGATGAAATTCACTTACTGCTTGTTTTTGTCCACCTCTAGCCCTGGATGTAGCAGCACAACCCTCAAGCCTGCACTGAGTTCCTAAACCTACATACATTCCGTTGCAAAATGATCTGGTGATCATTGTATCTAGCGATACATTAAATTTGTAAATAGTTTAAATTACAAGACTATTGTGTTTGAGACAACTGTTCTGTAGCAACAGAAAATCCTGCTGTAACAGTCAAATCCTTTAGCGTGCTTCAAACATTCCAAGAAACAAAGGACACTAATCTTGTAGGTGTAGCTTTAAGCTTAAAAACCATTTTATGCAAAACATTAAATCTTCATCAAGAAAATAACTGTTGAAATCTTAATATCTTTCAATGACAGACACATTTGAAGAGCAATTTTATAGCATAATCATTCTAGTTGCATAATTTGGACAGGCTTTTGTTCTCATTTTAATTTCCCATACACAGATTGCTTTACCATCTCTCCTTCCCACACCTATCAAAAGGGAGAGTTTGAAAGTCAGGAGAGAAAACATGAAGATATGTGTCTGGAGTTAAACTTCTGAAGATTGCAGAACAGCTATTTCAAACATGTTATGGTTTTTCTGACTAAAGCCTAAGGTGCCTCATGTAAGACCTGAGCAGCTGCATTCCACCTGAGATCCTACTGCAGCCATAAGTCTAAAATAGCAACTTTAAAACATCCACTCAGCTTCGCTCAGGACCAGAAGTATCTAAACTTCCTGCTCTTTGATTTTTATATTCTTAAAGCATTTAGAACATGAACCTGCCCAGAAGATGTGCCAGAAGAAGAGGCATTTTTTGCCTCCTACTTTACCTTGTATCAAAGGTTGTCTGAAATCTAGAAATCAGTTCCTTAGACTGAACCTTCCTACAGTGATGATCTGTCAGGCTTCCTCAAAACAGACCTATGGGACTGGGTATATTATAAAATCGAGTTTCAGATTCTTGCTTCATTATCAGGGTAGCTGAAGGAGAGGTTTATATCCATGTCTTATACACTTTTGTAACACTTACAGCATTTGCCAAGGAATGCAATTTTTACCCAAGAGGGTCGAACACATTTTTCCATTAGAAAAGCTGTCTAACTATCAGCTGTTACTCTTAGTACGTAAATTGCTAGACTCTGGTATACAAGAAGTCAGACTAGACAGTTTAAGATTCATTTCTGGCTTTAAACTCTACGATAATCTATGAAAACTGTGTTGCCATTCATTAATAAATAAGGCATTTTGGCTCTGAGTCACTACTTTGACAAGGCGATAACTTGGTTTGACAACAATGAAAACCTAAAGTCTTGTCCTTCTGGAATCTTTGTGACAAGTTCTGTGACACAAGACACAATGCTTAGTGTCCCATCTAATTTTTGCTTTGGGGTCTCGCTGTCCTTATCTCAACCCACAAGCCTTATATTTTCTCTCCTCTATCCAGATGAGAAGGAAGATGGATAGAGTGACTTTGATGGGCACCAGGCATCCAGACAGGGTCAACTCATCACAAAAACCTTACTGCCTTTGGTTCATTTTTCAAGCTAACTAGGCGATGGGACCATGTCTTTCCAACTGAAGTGGGAACTGGGAAGATAAATCTTTTAAATACATGTAATGGACATAAGACACTTAAGTCTTACACAAAAGCAGGAAAATACACAGCCCATAATTTTGTTCCTGAGATTGGGTGGGAAATCATTTCTCCACATATCAAATACTAACAACATTGTTCAGTGACTTGACTCCATTAGTAACCCCATAGAGCCTAGCATCTGCTTCCCTTACAGCTCAAGTCACCGTCACATGACTATATAAAGTAGTGGTTACTCAACTAAATGGAATTCTTCACACAGAGTTTTAAAAAACTCAGATTTTGCCTTAGATATAAAATTTCCAACCTTCAATTATTTATTTCAGATCTAAAGTATCCTACCAGAAGCATTCCATAGTCCTCTAAATACAGTTGCTATTCAGAGTTGAGAAAAGGAACTTAGAGTTCCTAACACCTATGTATTATCCCTAAATTCTAGGATTTACAAGGTACTAGGTAGAGCCAGTTAATGGAAAAAATCAATTTCTCTTTCATCTACCAGAAAGTTTATGAAAGTCTTGTGCTGAAAAAAGAGCTTGTATTAAGTAGAATTTAAAAAGAGAATGGAGGATGAGAAACAAGAGGTTTTGGTTGTTTTGGTTTTTGTGTTGTTTTGTTTGTTTTTTTTTTTTTTTTTTTCCTTCTGAGTGCCACTTGACTCAGGCTCAGGATAGAGGAAACTATTATGATTTGGTGGTGTTGTGTTGTTTGTTTTTTTTTTTTTTTTTCCTCTTTTTGTCTGATAGCAGCATTAAATCTGTCAGCATTTTATCTTTGGCACTGCATCCTTCCCTTTTTTTTTTTTTCCCCCTCTCTCTGAACAGAAAGAAATTACGTTCTTGCTCTACCCTGAAGACCTTGCTTGAGACTTAACCAGGTATTGTTGTCCCTTCGTTTAGAGAACAAGCAGACCGCAATAGACGCCTTGAGAACTTGCTGGGAAAGTCTGCAGTCTTTGCTGATGCAGAAAGAGGTGCAGCAAGACCCATATTTCTAAATAAGCTTGTATCTCTGCAAGGTATAAAGAAACACAAGCATTTCTGTACACTAGTGGCAGGGTAACAGTCATTTTCCGACCTATGTCCTTAGACCAGGTTTGTAGATAATAGCTCTTGAAACACCAACTGGTATAGGGGAGAATAAAACCCCAGATAAGTCTTCAGGCACTCAGGCTCTTTGTCAAACCTAAATTAAAGTAATTATAAAAGCTACCCCTCCTCCCCTCAAAAAAAACCCCACCCAACCAAAAAGAACTTGAAATCCCATCCAAAACAGAAGTTAGGAGCTATTTAAAATTATTAAATAAATCTGTCATTTATTTAATCTGTCATCTGCCAGGATTTCAAACTGGTTTTGCTTTTTGTATCTTGAAAGTAAAACCCTAAATGTAAAATTACTATCCTGAATAGAAACAAAAGACTGCTATTAGAATCTTCTCTGAGAAATGGGGCACTCTAGGAAAACCAAAAGGGGCTAAAAGATTATCCATTCTGAGGCTGCTTATCCTGAATTGTCAGTGTTGCATAGGACATCAATAGAGCACTGACTGGATTTCCTATCTAATATAGGCTGCTATTTATAGAATGACTAAAACTTTTAAAGTTTTTTTTCCTAGTATTGTTAAACAAGAGTATGCTTTCCAGGACAGCGGCTTGAATTCCGGGAAATCTTTCCTGGGCTTTTGGGTGTATTTAGGCAATTGAGTCCTCCCTGGATTCCCAGTTGTCATATACATATGTTAAGGTGGAAATATGCATCCATCATCTTTGTTAGCTTTTTTACCTTTTTTACCCTCCTTTTACCTTTCAGTTTGCTGTTACATAAAACTTATTTAAACTGAAGAATGCAACTCCTGCCTTTCCATTTTGATTCTTCTTTCTGAGTACCTCTGTTCTTTTTGATGTTACTACTAAGGTAGGAAGCAAACCAATTGCTTTTTGTGTCTTTTAACTTCTAATGCAACATTTGCAAGCTACTGAGGTGAATGTTACTAGTCTTCATTTATTATCTCCATCTTAAGCAGACCATCAGTTGGTCCACCTTGCGTACATGTTGCTTAAGCTGTCCCACAGTCTATGATGTCAAAAAAATACAAATCTGTAACTATTCTAAGTATGTTATGGTTGTATCCATCTATATTTTAATTCATTAAGTCAGCTGCGGTTTAAGCAGCAGATATGGTCTGTGTCTGTTAGTTTGTAAAACTCTGCTTTTACTTGAAAGATACATCCTGCAGCTTGATGTACAGGTTGATGTTTTTGTTTTATTGGAGAATATTGCGCATTGAAGAACTGCTTAAAACATTGTTCTTGTTAGAGGTATCTCAACAACTTTTATTCTGTGCTTTACTGTTGAAAACAATGGGTGAAGATTGCACATCTATTTGTTAAATCATTCTATCACATATCTATCTATTCTATTCAGACCATTCAAGCACAAGACCTGGAAGTGGCAGACAAACAGAAAACAGTTTTCCTAGCAGTGTTGTTAAAGATGAAATGTTTTATAAGTGCAAAAAGTCATAGGCATTGTCAAGTATAAATACTTTGCTTCAGCCATGCTTGAAAACATCAAGCACATACAACAGCAAGTGTCTACATTGAGTTGACCAGTGTGGTTAATCAGTAGCTAAGCTGCTTTGAACCAGAAACACTCTTTAAATTTCACATACTGATTTTCAGGACAATATGCGGCTTCCAAAAAATTGTTCTTCTCTGTAGTATGTTAAAAGGAATTTTTCAAATTTTTCAGCCTGATCAACAAATCTTGTTACTTTCAGTCATTTTCTGATTCTTTATTTTTCTGTATGTCCAGATGAGTTCCAGTAGCCTAATAGCAGTCTACATTTTTTTTTTTTTCCCCTAACGTTGTTTTGAAAGTGTCATAGATTTGAGCTGGGATGCTACAACTGGTTCCAAAATTAGATGCCTAGTTTTTATTTGCAAAGTAATTTTTCTGCTCCAGTATCTACTTGTAAATAAAGCAAAAATAAGTTAAAATAGTCACCTAAAGTATATTAAAATGTTTGAGAAATGTTTTTGACAAAATTATTGAATAATAGCATGGCTTTACATCTTCAGCAAAATGTAAAGATTACCTCCATCACTTTTTTTTTTTAAAAAAAATACAGCACATACTATCATCATGTGTTTTTTCTTTCCTGACTGCTGAACAGAAAATATTTGACATGAAAACTTTTGATGTATTTATCAGATTACAGCTCCCTCTTGTGTAATTTATAATTACTACAGAAAGCCTGGTAGGCTAGAGATTGCTTAAATTAAATTCTATGATACCTATTTATTTTATTCCTTTATTTTTACTTTTCTCATCAGTGATATTTTAGGTTGTGGAATTTCACATTTGCATGTAATTTCAATGCCAGGACAGATAATACTTACAGTATGGCTGCACTAGAACAGCATTTAGAGGAATATTGCTTTTGCTCAATTACATGATTTTGACATCCATGATCAAATCCTGGTGTTTTACTTAAGGAATTTTGTGTCTAATTTGCTATTTATTATTGATGCTGGTTTTTTTCCCCCAACATAACTTTCCTTTTTTTTTTTTTCCTGTTTTGATGACTTTTGGGAAAACTCTAGCTCTTTTCCTGTTCTATTTTTGGTCCATGTTTTTGGGTCCATAGGTGTTCAGAGCATCATAACGTGGTTATTACCATTCTGTGTCTAAGGTTTGTGGTATTCTCTTTCAGTGATGTAAGACTCACTTTAGAACTAGTACCAAAATATGTATAAAGGAAAAGGTGGAAAGCTTGTATTTGCTACAGCAGTTATTTCTGACTACACAGAAAGATTGTATTTCTTTAATTTGACTGTGATTGGCACTTTAAACAGTTACCTTTGGAATAGAAACTTTCAAAAAAAGAAAAAAATACTTTAAAAAAAAAAAAAAAAAAGGCAGCTCTTCCTGTAACAACATAGTGCAAAATCCGAAATGATTCTCCTGGAGAAGCTGCGTGAGAACACAGTATGGGATAGATAACCAACCCCAAATTTAGGAAGTACAAAGAAACCCGGTGCTAATTCAGTTAACTCGAAACGTTTTTTTTTTTTTTTTTTCGAGTA
>NW_008619425.1:44551-46251 GCF_000691845.1 Merops nubicus | reverse complement strand
AAAATCAAAATAAAAAGCTAAAAAAAAAATAAAAAGCTAAAAAAATAAAAATAAAAATCTAAAAAATATCAAAATAAAAAAATCTAAAAAAGTAGAATACACATAGAAGTGATAGGAGGATAAAAAGTTCATGGAGAATGTTATCCTATAGCTTTTTTTTTCCTTTAAGTGGGAGGATAGATGATTTGACCAAGGTCAAACAGGCTGTGGCAGGATTAGAAAATCCATTTCTCGTGGTGTTTTCACGCTGCCCCGTGTCCCCTGGGGGCTGAACAGGGTCCCTGCAGAAGGCTCATGGTACATGTGATGGGAACGTGCTCCTGAAACTCCCACAGCAACGTTGTAACAGTAAATAATTGACTTGGTGTTGATGCCTTTTATTTGTTTGTTGGGTATTTTTGTGTTTTAATGAGCAGAGGGAGGTCTCGAAAGGCCACACGAGTCTTTTCTTCTGAAGTCACAGGTGTAACGACGTCACTGCCCAAAATACTCCTCTTCCTTTTTCATGCAGTGGCATTTCTGGCTTGGTTGTGAAACTCAAAGGGCTGTAACCCAACCCGGACGAGCAGCTTGGGAACAATAGTTACACAGAGTTATCATCTTATCCTCTGATTTCTCATTTCTCTTTGTGAATCAACGGGTTGATTTCTCAAGGAGCTCGAGATCTTTTTCAAGAAGGTGTCCCCTAAACGTGTATTTTTGATCTTGACGTCCAGTGGATCTCTTATTGCTCTTCAAAAATTACCCTTTCCCCATCTCTTGTTGTACTCTTCCCTCTCTAGCTTTTTAGTCTTGCCAAGAGAGATTTCCCCACACGCAGACTCAAACTGGAGTAAGATTTGGAAAGATATCTAATGACTAGAGACAGCTCTGTGATTGGTCAGCTGACCCACTGCTAACGTTCACCCAGTCTCATTTGAGATAAGAGAGGAATGTGTCAAACATTTCTTCCTTCTAGTCTAAACCTCCCTGTTTTAGTTTAAAACCATCACCCCTTGTTCTGTCCCAACAGGTCCTGCTCAAAAGTCTGTCCCCATGTTTTCTGTAGGCCTCTTAAGTATCTCACTGAGAGTAAAGTCACCCCAGAACCTTCTCTTGTCCAGGCTGAACAACCCCAACTCTCTCCTGCTGGCGTCCCAGGAGATGGGTTCCACCCTCAGGTGGTCTCCTGTGGACCCCCTCCAACAGCTTCATGTCTGTCTTGTGCTGAAGACTCCAGACCTGGACACAGTACTCCAGGTGAGGTCTAACCAGAGAGGAGTAAAGCAGCAGAATCACCTCCCTCTAAAAGCCTTTCATGATAATCCTCATGGCCAAACTCTCCCACTAAGACACAACCTACTCCAAGCACATCTAGTGAAGAAACATCATGGTTACACCAAACATTCCCACCCCCAGAGACAACACCCCAGATCTCTGTAGTAAATATGGATGTTAAAAAACAGGAAGATCTAAAATAGTAACAACCTGGTCCTGCTCAGTTTCACTTACAAGAGTTTCTCCAAAGATGGTATTGCAAAGAAAGAAGCCAAAATATATTTTGGGGTAAGGACGTAGGAAATGTGACATTGAACCATGAGTCTGCAATGGGGCCTCATGGCCAAGCAGGCCAATGGTCTCCTGGGGGCATTCAGAAGAGTGTGGGCAGCAGGTCAGGGAGGTTCTCCTGCACCTCTGCTCTGCCCCAGCCAGGCAACCTA
>NW_008619425.1:20178-44333 GCF_000691845.1 Merops nubicus | reverse complement strand
GAGAAGCCTCAGAGGGGATCTGAGCAGTGCTGAGCAAGAGCTAAAGGGCCCCGGGGGGCAAGAGGCTGGGACCAGACTCTGGTCAGTGGTGCCAGGGACAGGACAAGGGGCAAGGGTCCCAAACTGGAACCCAGGAGGTGCCACCTGAGCAGGAGGAGAAACTTGTTTGGGGTGAGGGTGCAGAACCTGGAGCAGCTGCCCAGAGAGCCTGTGGAGTCTCCTGCTCTGGAGAGATCCCAAACCTGCCTGGATGTGATCCTCAGTGACCTGTTGGAGAAGGGGGTTGGACAAGATGATCTCCAGAGGTCTCTTCCAACCCCATGATCCTAGGGTTCTATAATTCTGTGAACCTGAACTCCTCCAAGTGTCCTCTGTGCTGTGAGACCCACGGGGGATATCAGTCCACAACAAAAGCAACCGAGTCACGTCCAGTGAGTGTTGTCTGCACAATATCCTGCACACAAAGACAATTCCATTTACCCCCTAAACCACCAATTTATTACCAGTGGTCAACACTTGACAGCCCTGGGAATCCCTTTTGAGATCCGAAAGGAGTGTCTGAGAGCACATCAAAACTTAATGTACGTTAGGACTGAGCTCACAAGTGGACCTTGAGCTCCAGCTCATGGGATAGAAGACATGTGAGCCCTGGTAGCTCAGGCCAGTCACATCTTGGTTCTACAGCACACCACAAGGACGTAATAGAAGAAGACAGTTCCTGGAAAGAATGACTCCAATTCATACTTCTTGACGTCAACCAACCAGAGATCTGCTTGACCATTTGGAAGTATTTCCCCAAACCTAAAAGTGGTTCTGTAAGAATGTTTTGAGGTTCTGATATCAAAGCATATTTGCTCGCCATCTGGCTTGTTTCACTGGCTTATCTGGAGCAGAAATACCTCAATATTTGTGGGCTTGCATGGCCAAACGTCTGCCCATGTGTAGGTCACTGTGTAAATACACAGACATACAACAGGCACAAAGTATTTCAAGAAAATTTTGCATTTATGAATAAATATATAAGAAATGGTGTAGAACACACTTGTATAATCACAGAACTGTTCTGGTTCCCCATAGACCTTCAAGATCATCAAGTTCAACCCTTCCCCCAGCACTGCCAGGTCCCCACTGCCCCGTGTCCCTCACCCCACATCTCCACAGCTTGGGAACCCCTCCAGGGGTGGGGACTCCACCACTGCCCTGGGCAGCCTGGCACAGCCCTGGGCAACCCTCCAGGGCAAGAAATTGTTCCTCAGGGACAACCTCAACCTCCCCTGGGGCAACTTGAGGCTCTTTCCTCTTGTCCTGTCCCTTGTTCCTTGGGAGCAGAGCCCGACCCCCCCCGGCTCCAGGCTCCTGTCAGGAGCTGTGCAGAGCCAGAAGGTCTCCCCTGAGCCTCCTTTGCTCCAGGCTCAGCACCCCCAGCTCCCTCAGCTGCTCCTCACCAGACTCATACTCATATTACTTGTGTAGTCAATGTGAAATCATTAATAACATTGTCATTAAAAAAAAAAATAATCTAAATCTGCCTGCTAATTTTCACCTTGACCAACAAGAGGGTTTTATGCTCCTTCTGTATTTTCTGATAGGACCACTGGATAGGATAAAAGATCCCTGAAATTCTTGCACAAAAATCATGGTAGAAAAAGGTCCACAGTCCTTCTAGTATGAGAAATTTGAGCTGGGACTTGATAAGGGAGAATCTGAATAATACAGAGATTTATCTGGTAGCCAAGGGTGCTGATGACAGACCTGAGGAACTATTCAGCCTGTCAACCTCACAGCAGACCCTGCACTGGGCAGGGAGGGACCTGTTTGGTGAACATCTCAGTCCCAGAGGCACGAGTGAAAATATGGATGCTGTGATTGGTTCAGGTCTCCTCCAGCCCTGATAAATGGTTCAGGGTGTCTTCAAAAGATGAATAACGATGATTGTTTTCTGGGATTCACCCAATCCTGCAAATTAAACCTGGAAATGGATGTTGCTGCATCTCATTTCCCATCCTCAGCTGGTAGAAGCATCTATAAAGAGAACCCACTACAACAACTGATGGATGTGAACTCGATGAACATTTTTCAGTGGATGTCAGCCTGGAAGGCTGCACACAACCACTCAGAGCAGGAAAACTACAGGAAAAGGTTTAAAAGGAATGAACAGATCAGACAGAGGGGAGTTTTCCAAGTTTGGAAAGTTTGCTCTTGCCCCACTTGTGTCACGTTGAAGGACAGCTGCAAAGAGTCACATTCCCAACAGCACTGCAGAGTCTGAAACAAAGCAGCACAGCAGCCTCACATCTGGGCTGCCAAGAGGGGAGGATGAAGTGCAGCCTGATGACAGCATCGTCCTCCCCATTCCCATAAAAATTGGTAGCCTACGAGGTTTTCTCCTCTGGTTCATCAGCTGTGGGACGGGTGGTTGCACAAACCATCCTCTCCTCGGCCACCACTCTGCAAGGAGTTGGATGAAGTGATGGGCCCAGGGTAATGGGAGCCACACGACCATCTGAATGGGTACAACTCTAGCTCAGAGGTTGATTTAAAGGGAGGGAGGAAGGGAAGGGGCTTGCAGGGGTGTAAATCCTTCCCCGATGAGTGCTGCTGGGTAAGGGGTGAGTGCCTACTCTTGGGAAGTGGGGATGGCCTCATGCTAAGCAGCCCCCTCCCATCTCATCCAAATGGCAACCCATCAAACCCTGTAGACAGCTAGAGACAGAATTAGGTTTGTTGAGTGGGGAGGGGAAGGGGGAACTTCCCTCAGATGCTGCTACACAAAAGAGATAATGTGAACTGCAAGGACAGACTGAAGGAACTGAGACTGCTTGGGCTAAAGAGGAATGAGATAGAGGTCAAAGGAAGAGAAGGCAAGAACTTGATAACCATCAAGAACCTGGCTCCTCACTCCCAGAAGGACCTTGAGGATCTGGAGCATGGCCAGAGAAGGGCAATGGAGCTGCTGGGGAAGGGTCTAGAGGCCAAGTGTGGGGAGGAGCAGCTGAGGGAGCTGGGGGTGCTGAGCCTGGAGCAAAGGAGGCTCAGGGGAGACCTTCTGGCTCTCAACAACTCCCTGAAAGGAGTTTGGAGTCAGGTGGGAGTCATGCTCCTCTCCCAAGACTTTTCCTGGTTGCACACCCCAACAAGAAGAACACTACCATCAGCAAGCAGCACAGAGGCCAGACCTTTCCATCCCATCCTAAATTATACATGGAGGATACAACATGTCTAACCCCCAGAGGAACAAAGAGATGGATATACTCACTCACAGGGCAGGATGAAGTGAAGACAGGAGAAATCCAACCAAGAAATGAGGTGGCCAGTCCATTTCCAACCCCATAGCCAAAAACTCAGTGCTATTATTACACCTGTAATCCTCCCTCTGCTCCCAGTTGTGTTGGTGTCCCACCATCACTGGAAGCTCTGCCCCCAGTGGGCAGTCAAGGAGTTCTTCTGATAACTAGAAGCCCTCCCTGGGGTGAAGCCAGCCTTTATGCTGTCAAGTTAAAGCAGGACAGCTGAAGTTAATGCCAAAAACCAGGGGCAACTGGTGATGATCTCCTCCTCAGTCCCCACCCAAGGCTGGCCAGACCCTGGGTGAAAACCAATCAGGAAGTTCTTTCCTGCCTGCTTGTGGACATCATCCATATGCCAACCCTCACTCAGGGCTGGGGGTTTAACCCCAGCACTTCACCAAGGAACAAGAAGAAATGGCCTCAAGTTGCCCCAGGGGAGGTTTCAGTTGTCCCTGAGGAACAATTTCTTGCCCTGGAGGGTTGCCCAGGGCTGTGCCAGGCTGCCCAGGGCAGTGGTGGAGTCCCCACCCCTGGAGGGGTTCCCAAGCCATGGAGATGTGGGGTGAGGGACATGGGGCAGTGGGGACCTGGCAGGGCTGGGTTAAGTTGGACTCCATGATCTTAAAGGTCTCTCCTAAGCAAAACAAACATGATTCTATGAAGATACTTTAGAGAAGAAAAACCTTCTCTGATGGCAACGTCCGTGATAATCAGGAGCTTCTGCTGCAGGACAGTTAATCCTGCAGCTTAGGAGGAACTCTGTGTTAGGAGGGGTGCTGTGTGCTGGAATCTGTCTTACAGAAAACTTTAGCCTGCTGGAAAGCTTTAGGATGAGCATAGCTCTGGTCGTTCCTGTCCTGGGACTGGATGGTGTTTTAGGATCCACCAGGACGTTGAGATTCCTGCTAGGAATCAGAACAGATCCCACCCTCTCCATCACTCAGGCGTGACAATTAGCTGCTTTAGCTTCCAGTCCCAACCCTACCCCAACTAAAGCTGGTCAGCTCCGTTGCCTGTGGCCAGTGAAGTGGTAGATCCTGCCCTTCAGCTGGGCTTACCCACCTCTGTTAGCCTCTCATTAGCTGATCAACACCATGCAGCTTCTCACTTGTTTAGAAATTCTTCGCAGCCAGATGGATTAAACAGAAGAGAGGAAAAAAAACCAACAGTGTCAAAACCCAAATAAATATCCCTAAATATAGCCAGGACCAGCTGCTTTGAGTTAGAATTGTCTCGAGGCAGCCATGCCAAAAGCAACCCGAGCAGAGCCTGATAGGATGAGCTGCTCCTCTGCCAACATCTCTCGGGGGGTTGCTGTAGCCCCTGCGGTGGACTCGTGCCCCCGGGTAACACAACGAGGGCACATTCCAGCCGTGCTTTGCTGCTGAGAGGCACTGGGTGGGATGCCGTGGGAGCAATTGCTGTCATCTAATCCTCAGGCTTTCTTCTGCCATGCTGAAGGCATCACGTTGAAACCTAGATGGGCTCGGTCACCAAGGTGACCTCGTGTGAAGGAGCCGGCGCCAAGGAGAGTCCCCGAGCGTGCTGGTGATGATTGTGTGGTGACAGGACAAAGGGTGATGGTCCTAAACTAAAAGAAAGTAGATTTAAATGAGATAGAAGGAAGATATTTTTCACACTGAGGGTGGTGAAACGTTGGAACAGGTTGCCCAGGGAGGTGGTAGATGCCCTGTCCCTGGAATATTTAGGGCACCAGGTGGGATGGGATTCTGAGCAACCTGCTTGAGTTGGGGATGTCCCTGGTCCCTGCAGGGGAGTTGGTCTAGATGACCTCGAAAGGTCTTACTTGGAAATCACTTTCCAATCACTTGGAAAAGCAGAGGAAGAAGGAAAGGAGATCAAATGCATATGGTTAGGGAAATGCTGGGAGGAAGGTTGGACTTGATGGTCCTAGAGGACCTTTCCAACCACAGCGATTCTGTGATTCCATGATCACAGAGTCAGCCAGGCAGATATTATAGCTTTAGATTTTTTCTTATGGGGCCCAGGAACATTCAGTCACAGCTTCTTTCACCAACAGACAAAGAAGGTAGTTGGGGAAGTGGTCTGCCACACCCTCCACTGGGCCACCATCTCAGAAGAAAGTCTTAGAGCCAGCCCCACTCTGCCTCGAGATTTGATTCATCCTCAAGGCTTCTCCCAGCTCTAATCTGATGTGGGTTCCCTGGTGGTTTCTCAGATGGGCCAGTCCAAGACTTGCCAAAGTCAAAGGAGTTTTTCTCTTAAATTTAGGTCACATAACTCTGCCTTTCTGAAAGGGTTTTGAGATATCTCCATACTCAAAGGGCTGCAGTCTCATGTCAGATCATGTTTTGTCATGGTCCCTCTATCCTGAAAATCTGTTCATGTGCATATTTCAGCTCTTACACTTCATCACACAAACAGCCAGAGAATATTCAGCACTCGTGGAGACTAAGAGCACTGGGCAGCACTGGACATCACGTCCTGGGGGCAGAGCAGAGGTTTCACTGCCATTGGACAGAGGACATAGAATCATAGAATCCTTTAGGTTGGAAGGGACCTCCAAGATCATCAAGTCCAACCATTGAGCCATTAGGGCTCTAAAGTCCTCTGCTAAAACAGATCAGAATCTGTCAGGGTTGGAAGGGACCACAAGGATCCCCCAGTTCCAACCCCTCTGCCATGAGCAGGGACACCTCCCACTAGATCAGGCTGCCCAGAGCCTCCTCCAGCCTGGCCTTAAAGACCCCCAGGGATGGGGCCTCAACCACCTCCCTGGGCAACCCATCCCAGGGTCTCCCCACTCTCCTGGGGAAGAACTTCTTCCTCATGTCCAGCCTGAATCTGCCCACTGCCAGCTTTGCCCCATTCCCCCTAGTCCTGTTGTTACTCGATAGCCTAAAAAGTCCCTCCCCAGCTTTCTTGTAGCCCCCCTAAGATACTGGAAGGCCCCAATAAGGTCCCCTCGGAGCCTTCTCTTCTCCAGACTGAACAGTCCCAACTCTCTCAGTCTGTCCTCACAGCAGAGCTGCTCCAGCCCTCGGATCATTCTCGTGGCTCTTCTCTTGGACACGCTCCAGCAGGTCCATCTTCCAGATCTAGTTCTTCTGGATAAAAATGTTAATGCATTCGGCTGTCTTTCTATTCACCAGCTTGAATTTGGACCTTCCTGCAGCTTTCCAGCACGCGGGACAACGCTGACATTCATTGTGAACTCCAGGTGAAGTCATGAAGGTTTGCTGATGAAGGTTTGGGTTTGTCTCTGGCTGGTGAGATTTCAGCCTCCTCACCATGTCTGTTCTTCCCTGTTTTCAGAAGAAACCTGAGGACCTTGCAACCAGCAGAACTGGGATAGGTGGGACGCTCTTTAATCCACGTCAGCACCAAGACAAAGGTGACTTTGTCTTTGTGAAGTGCTCCAAAGCAAACTGTGAAGGCACTTAACCTCAAAGGAGGAGCTGTAGCAAAGAGCAAGAGATAGAAGGTGGAAGCAGGTAAAGAGCAAGAAATCTTTCAGTCTTCACAGTAGATGGTCAAAGAGAGACAAATCAGCCTCTGATCCCACCTGTCCTCTCTCCTTGCTCCCATGGAAGCTCTTTTGGGACTAACCAATCTGTTATAAGAGTCACCCACTTGCACTGTTGCAAAAAAAACCCCATTTTGCTCCATTTTTGAGCATCATTTTGACTCGTGTTTCCTCAGGTAAAGGGAAGATTATTGCACATGTGTGCACACAGAAGGCAACGTGAACGTGTGTAACCAAAAGGCATTTCTAAGACCTCATCTTTCCCCTAAAGAATGACAAAACCCATTTATTCTGTTTAGGTTTATTTCAAGCTGTACTTCCTGAGACCGTTCTTCCAACAGGAAACTCTTTGTTTTCATTGCTTGAAGTATGAGAGAAAACTGGATGGGACCCATCAAACACCCAAGCTGTTAGAGCTCCCTTTTGCTCCATTAGGCCTCATCCTAATCTTCTTTATAAACCTTCATCCTAACAAGTCTTTGTTTTCCTGCCTCTGCCAAAAAAAGCAAATGCAGGATCAGCAAAATCTTGGCAAAATTAACCCTTTCTCTGCAGTTGGTTGAAACCTCAGAGTATCACCTCACTCGTGTCTCCTCTGCCAAGACAGGACTTGGGTCTACCCATCATCCCCAGCAGGGATGGGAAGATCCCAAGGAATGCATAGAAGGTTTCCTTCCCCAAGCAATTAGACAGATTTTGATGGATTTTCTTGTTTATATATTTTTTTTCAGATTCCTAAACTGAGTCATCCTTGTTTAACCCTCTGACTATTTGGCCTATCTGGGTTGGACACTGAGATCTTGAACTTTTTAGTCTTTTCCTTGCTGTGTTATTTTTTTACTGCAGATAGTCTTCATTTTTCTTGGGAACTTTCAACTACCTCAAGTTTATATAGCACTGAACCATATGGGGAATTTATCCAATACTAGAAACACTACACAATATTAATATTCATGTTAATACTAATATTTTTTTCAATCTACAGATTTGATTAGCATGAGTTTGAAGTTGAAACTCAGGTGAGGAAATTGCTGTATTGACATGTGATCCAAGCTTTGCAATGTAAAGCAGAATTCTTTTGCTCAATGCACCAACATATTTTTGAAATAAACTGATGAAGTCTGTCACAGATAAATTATTAAGCTGAAAGAATGAGATCATTTTTAATTCTCCAATGTCAGGGTCACAGCTTTCCATTCTGCAGCAAACATCCTCAAAATGGAGAGAGAAAGAAGCAAAATAAAAGGAATTTAGGACAGAAACAACGTTCCTCTGCTTCCTCCTGCAACTTTGCCCCATGCAGAGCAAATCTGAGTTGTGAGCTAAATGCCAGTTTTCCAAATGTAGTGGCAACAGGAAAACTCTTCATCTGGTGCCCATGAGCAGAGTCAGAAATGGATGTTTGCCATATAGCCAGCAAGGCAAATTTTACCCATCAGTTTATGCATAAGTTTCATCAAAAAAAAAAGGAAGTCTTTGTTAGGGTGCTGGGGGAGATGCTATAAAGTTTTTATTACGACTTGTTTTTGTAAGTCTTGTCTAGCAAATCCATGTGGTTTCCCTCAAATTTTCAGTAATAAACATTTAACAGCATGTTCCACCATGCCACTTATATAGGAAATTTGGTTGGGTGAGTGAAAGAAAACGCTCAGAAGAAACAAGGATGGCTGTGTTGCAGTGTGACAACTACATACTGGGGAGAGCCTGAGGCTTGTTGCCTCTTGAGATGACCTGTGGATGTGGCATGTTTGTCCTGAGACTGGGAGAGATCTTGGCTTTTCATATAAAGCTTTTATATACATCTCTGATCAAAAAATGTCAGATGGTTCCACCTTCTGCCAAACCACGGGCAGAACTGATTTCCTATGAGTATAAACCCACACATCTGAGGTTTAGTAGTTAAAATCTAGAAAAAAAATAGTGTGTTTTGGCCTCCATCCTTGGGTCAAGAAAAATCTTGAAGGAATCAGGAAGACCTTTCAGAGGTCGTTACTTTCTCCTGCAAGACCTACATAATAAAATCTCACCTTATTGTTCAACCTTGAACACCACCCCATGGAATAATGTCCCCTCTTCTGCATGAGTAGATGACCTCACAGATTAATCAGCCACCATGGAAAACATCTTCTAGCAACATGGCAAAACCTTTCCCCTCCACCACGCTGGGGGTTTTGTGGAAAATGGTGAACTGGGAGCAGTGAATGGGACAAGGAGCCCTTCTGGATGTGCCTGGTGGAGAGACTCAAAGAACATCACACAAGACCACTGTGCTGGAAGTGGGGACTGAATTACCAGTCAACGTCAGACCATGTGTAGGCTAGAAAACACAACTGGTTCTTTCTATGAGAAAAAGAAGCATGAAATAGGCTGGTTATATTTGGAACAAGGACAGGAAAGGTGAGATCCATAGTAATTCTCTCCAGCTCCCTAAGCATATGGAGTAGGAATTCGCCTCATCTACTCTTGGTTGTGTACCCCAGATGTCTGAAGAGAAATAGGAACGTTGAGGTCACAATGCAGCTGGTCCATAGAAGAGACACAACATAAGACCAGATTTGTTGTTCCCTGAAAAACATGAAGGAGAGAAATAGAAACTTTGTGGGTAGAGTGTTTCTGGTCTACAGAAGAGTGAGATTTTGGCATGAGATGGATTGCTCTCTAAAAATGCCCTTTTCTCTACAATGATTGGAGAGGGCTCTGGGTGATTCATTGTAGATTCATAGAACTGTAGAATCATAGCACTGTTTTGGTTGAAAGGGACCTTTAAGATCATCAAGTCCAACCATTAACCCAGCACTGTCAGGTCACCAGAAGGCATCTACATTGCAGTTATCCAACAAGAGGTCAGAACCTCATCCATCCTGCCCAGTACTAACTGATCTAGACTCTCTCCAGCCATGAAAAGAGAATTCATGAGAAATGATTCATCCCTCTTGAAGAAAATATGAATTCAAGAAGAACTTCAGTGGGCCAGACCGCTGGTCCATTTAGCACCTAGTCTTTGTTGGAAATCAGCCAACTGATCAGCCAAAAATGCACAGAAAACACAACTGTGAAAGTCAACCTGTTAGCCTGGGCAAGCAATAATTGGCCAACACTCCAGATGAGGTGGAGGACTTGGCTTACTGTGACTGGTCTTGGTTTTAAGGTGGGGTGAAACCCCTTTCAGAGGTACCAATTTTTTCTTTGTTAATTAAGAAGAGAAATTAACCACTACAAATCCTTCTACACACTCCACCACGGAGGAAATGCGTGTGCAGAGTAGAGAATCTGGTGTCTATCAAAAGCTTGATCCCTTCCTTCTGCAGACACAGAGTGCTGAGGGTATTGTGCTCATTTGTCCTGCTTTCTGCTGCTAACAGCTCCACGTGAAGGGTCCCTGGGTTGACTTTTTTTTCCCCACTTGAAGTGAATCATCCTTTCAGCTTGCACTCATCATCTCAAGCAGTCCAAAGCGTTGAGAAACACACACACCACTGCACCCAGAAGAATTTTGGATGTGCTAGGCACACGTCACCCCCAACAGGGAACCACCAAGCTCACGAGTTCACTAGAACTTCATCCTGATAGCCAAGGCATGTTTACAAAACATGCCTCCACTGGGATTCCTCTTCTCCACGGCAAGAGAGCACTTAGCATAGTACAAATTCCCCGGAATCCAGCGGAAGGAAATCCTAGAGGATGAAAAATGGTGAGGTAAGATGCAAATCCACTTAGCCAATGCAATTTCTTCTGTGTAATATCCCCAGCTATTACCTCATTAAAAGAGGGTAGAAAAATAAACTCGAGCAGTATTTATCTCAAGGTAATTTTTCCAGCATGTTTCCTGCTCTCTTGTTTTTCTGTGTTTTCTTTAGCAGTTTTTGGAAATGAGCCTCTGATGGGAGCTACTGTAATCTAGTGAGTGTTTATTTAAAAGGCAGTTAGTTTTTATAAGGCGTATTATTTCCATCACAGGCAACATCAGTTCTGCTCAGAGGAGCTCATAAGCTCCTTTCAACCAATTAGGGACATTCTGCACCATAAAAGTGAATGCTGGAAAACACCCAGGCAGCTCCAGGAGGAGCACAAAGCTCTCAGCTTTGATGTAAAACCAGATAGATGTAGCAATGACTGACCCAGTGACTCAGAGACCCACCCAGCCTCCCCTGGGATGGTTCCAGGGATGGGGCAGCAACCACCTCTCTGGGCAACCTGGGCCAGGGGCTCAACACCCTCAGCATCAACAATCATCTTCCTTCTATCTACTCTAAATGTCTTCTTCTCTTTTAGTTGAAAACTATTATCCTTTGTTCCTTCCCCAGCCTCCCCTGGGATGGTTCCAGGGATGGGGTAGCGACCACCTCTCTGGGCAGCCTGGGCCAGGGGCTCACCACCCTCAGCATCAACAATCTTCCTTCTATCTAGCCTAAATGTCTTCTCTTTTAGTTGAAAACTATTATCCTTTGTTCCTTCCCTCCTCTTCCTCACCACTCATCCCAGGCTGAATTCACTCCCTACAGCTCCAGAGTTCCATGTTAATGATCTTCCCCTACCCTGGCTACTTGACCCATCCCACCTCTCCCACTGGCTTGGATTTATTTTTGCTGGGCTCCTTATCTCTTCTCCTCCTTCTTCCTGTCTCCCAGCCACAGGTTATGTAAAGATATGAAGGCCAAGGATAAACCAGCCTGGATCTTGAAATGGCATGTCAGCTGTGAACACCTAAAAATACACCACCAATGGCAACTGGAACCTCTTGGCTGCATACTTAGCCTGTGATAAAAGTAATTAGCTGGTCTGGGAGTGTAGGAGGGAGAAGCCAGCAGGAAAAAGAAACCCAGGGATGTAAAGAACATAACGAGCTGTTTACAAGGGGACACACCTCCTGTATCTGAGGCTGCTGGCTAGCTGACACCACCACATGAGATCGTGTGGTGATGCTCTGCTCCTGTTCACAAAGCTGCTTGATCCTCAGGGATTAGCCACTCCTTAATCCAGCCTGAGGTTTGAAGAAACAAAGCTTAGTGGAGTCTCAGGTCAAGGAGACAAGATGATGGCTGACCACTAAGATTGGCTTCTGCTGAACAACAAACCTGGGGTAAAGCCTCTTGTTTGGGGAAAGTACCTGCAAAGAAGAGGGAACCAAGTTCTGCTTTCATCTTGAACCCACCCTGTCTTGTCTTGCTCGGGGTCCTTCAGTCCCCCACTTCCCCAGAAACCCACCCTTTGGGACAGCAGTCAGGTGGTATCCCCACAGGCAGGGAGAGCACCTTATTCAGGGTGTTACACTTTAAAAGCAATCCCTAGAAGAAATGGGTAGGGAGGAGAAGAAGGACAAGGATGAAAACAGACCTCAAAATATATGGAAATTCCATCAGCCAAAAAATCCGTTGCTCAAACTCTGAGGTCTCATGCTAATTTGCAGGTCGACTGCACTATTCATGAGGGAATAGGGAGAAGGGAGAGACTTTTACATCTCATTAAGTCTACCCAGGATTCATTATGGGTTTGGTGAAGAATTTTCTCTATCTGCATTTCCTGTAAACAGAGCTAACTAATGAGCAGGGGGCCTCGTTTTCTTATCTGGGAAGAAGAGACAGCTGCTTTGATGAAAAGTTAAGGGTATTTTACTTTATAGGGATGAAAGAGCATAGATTATACTGCAATAAGACTTCACCTCACCCTAAGAAGAGGGAGAAAGTGAGAAAGTTTATTATCTTCATCATTCTTCCATATGTTGATGCAAAGTTCTCAGAACTGGGGGCAAGACAATGGAAGAAATTTATGACCCTCACCCTTAAACATAAGGGAGCATCTAATTTGTATTGTTCAAAGGGTAAAACAATATTTCAGGTGCTTTCTGGTCAGGTGGTATTTACAGTGAGATCACTGCCAGGCCTATTAGCACTTTAAGGATTCCTCCTCACTCCATGAGGCACCAAATACTTCTCTAAGGTGAAATGGGGACAACACCCAACTCCTAAATACTGAATTCTGGGCATTTTGACTGGCTATGAAATCTTGATGTAAGATGTTTGGACATTCTTCACAGCCCAGCACTAGCAGCAACCCAGGCTTGGGTTTGCCCTTGCCTCAGAGATACCTACAGGGGACAGAGAAGGTTCAGAGCTTCTCTTTCCAGTGTCAGTATTGGCCAAGTGACAACGATTTAAAGCACAGAATTGGAAAAGAATCAGAAATATAGAAACAGAGTGGTGTGAGTTGGAAAAGGTCTTGAAAATTTGAGTCCAAGCCCCTGCAGGGAGCAGGGACATCTGCAGCTAGAGCAGGGTGCTCAGAGCCCCCCCAACCTCCCCTGGGATGGTTCCAGGGATGGGGCAGCAACCACCTCTCTGGGCAGCGTGGGCCAGGGGCTCACCACCTTCAGCATCCAAAATTTCCTCCTTTTCTCTAGCCTAAATCTCCTCTCTTTCAGTTTAAAACCAGCATCCCCAGCCGGAGCCTTCTCCTCTCAGCTGCCCCAGCCCAACTCTCTCCTGCTGGGCTCCCAGCAGAGGGGTTCCCCCCTCGGGGCATTGCTGGGGCTCCTCTGGCCCCGCTCCAGCAGCTCCCTGGCTCTGCTGTGCTGAGGACTCCAGAGCTGCCCCAGCACTGCAGGGGGGTCTCCCAGAGCTGGCAGAGGGGCAGGATCCCCTCCCTGCCCTGTGCCCACGCTGCTGGGGGGGCAGCTCAGGCTGGGGGGGCTCCTGGCCAGCTCCTCACCCAAAAGAATCAGAAATATAGAAACATAGAGTGGTGTGAGTTGGAAAAGGTCTTGAAAATTTAAGTCCAACCCCCCTGCAGGGAGCTTGGACATCTGCAGCTAGAGCAGGGTGCTCAGAGCCCAAACCAACCTCCCCTGGGATGGTTCCAGGGATGGGGCAGCGACCACCTCTCTGGGCAGCCTGGGCCAGGGGGCTCACCACCCTCAGCATCCAAAATTTCTTCCTTTTCTCTAGCCTAAATCTCCTCTCTTTCAGTTTAAAACCAGCATCCCCAGCTGGAGCCTTCTCCTCTCAGCTGCCCCAGCCCAACTCTCTCCTGCTGGGCTCCCAGCAGAGGGGTTCCCCCCTCGGGGCATTGCTGGGGCTCCTCTGGCCCCGCTCCAGCAGCTCCCTGGCTCTGCTGTGCTGAGGACTCCAGAGCTGCCCCAGCACTGCAGGGGGGTCTCCCAGAGCTGGCAGAGGGGCAGGATCCCCTCCCTGCCCTGTGCCCACGCTGCTGGGGGGGCAGCTCAGGCTGGGGGGGCTCCTGCCCAGCTCCTCACCCCCAGTGCTGCTCTCCAGCCCTTCACCCCCACCCTGGGGGGCTGATGCTTTGGGGTTACCCTGGCTTGGGAAAATCAAGTAGATCCTTCCTAATTCCCTGTCATTACCAATGAGCACACTGCAGTTTAATTAGGGAAGGGTGAAATTCCCAGTTGAAGTTGTCATTTTCAGACTCACTCCAACAGATGTCAACCAAGTGTTTTGCATGACTTCCATTCCTCAGCTTCTTTGGATGTCGATCAATGGATTTCTTTTTTTCTCCCTCGTTGATATGTGGAAAGAGGATTAATTTTTGTTTGTTTCTTCACTTACTCCTTTGGCACATTTGGTGTGAAAAGAGTTGGACATTTTTTGGTCGACTGGCTGACGGTGAGGGTGGGAAATGACATCAGTGCTCCAGCCTTTGATGTGATGAAACCACCTCCTTTTCTAAATCATTAGAGGATTTGAATCCAGTGCTAAAAAACGTTCTTTCATACTGAGTTCATTCCTTTCTGCACCACTTCTGAACAAAAGCCTGAACCTTTGGATGCTACATTATGATTAGGAATCATCTCGGGGACATTTTGCTTAACTAAAGCATCCCTCATGTAAAATTTGTCTGGGCTAATCCCTGACATAGCTGAGATTCCAGCTGCCTAACATTTCCGTGGCTAAATTTAGGTAAGATAAACAGTGTTTTATGCGTCCCAACAGCTGTGAAGCCATAAATATAGCAGGGGACAGAATTTCTAGTGACAGAGACAAAACGTTTTCTATTAAACTAGTTCTCCCTGCCACACTTCACCAACTTTTTGAATCAGATTGGTCCAAACGTGTGGATCTGCACAATATCATTTTTTTTTAATGTGACAGGATAGATTGTATTTGGCCAAATAGTTCACTGATACCTTCTTAGTGAGTGAATATTTGCTTTGTGAAATGGTAGGATCTACAAAACTCCTCAATCTGTTTTTCCACAGCCTTGTGGATGAGATATTCTGACAGATCAAATCTAGAATTTTTGGGTATTGTTAAATATTCCTTGGTTTTGCTCCTCTCTCTAATATAAAATTGATAGGATTAATATTGGGGGGAAAAAAAGAGTGTTTCATTATGCAGAAAAATCAACGTGCAATGAAGGGATACAAATTAAAGTGCTGGCAAAGTGACATTAAAATCAGATTGCTGGAAAAGTCAGTAGGTGCCTTGATGCGTGCAGCTCCGTGGCCAGAGATAAGTCATGGTCATTTCAAATGCAACTAGTCAAAACTCAACATTTCTCTTCGCTTGGAAAAGAACTTTAACCAATATGTTCCTCCTTCCAAACAGAAACGAGCTTCTGAAGTTTCACCCAAAGCAGAGGAAGTGTCATACTGCCCTATTTTAACAAGACTGAAGAGACTTTGATCCAGAACAGATAAGAAATGTTAGTGAATACTAAGAAACAGCTGTCCTAGATTTTTTAAAACAACAAATGTTGCATTTGGACTAGTAATAATGAGGTAATATTAAGTTAATTTCATTAAATATTTCAAAACTGAAGGGAAAAGTTCTACACAAAATTTGCAAAACCTTTTTTCTCTCTATAATAGCTTAAAATAAATGAATTTTCTACAAGATACTTCTTCTTACTCAAAACTAGGGTTTCTCTACAGAAAGATTTGCTCCCAGGGCCTTCTATCAAGAAGAGGATTTAGTCATGAGAGTGAGTAAAGCATCTCATAAAAATGGTTCCAGCTGCTGGAATAATGAGGGGTTTTCAAAGATAATTTGAGAGTGTTCTTCACTGTGAGGGTGGGGAGACACTGGACCAGGTTGCCCAGAGAAGTTGTGGTTGCTACATCCATTGAAGTGTTCAAGGTCAGGTTGGATGGGGCGGGCTTGGAGCACCCGGGTCCAGGGGGAGGGGTCCCTGCCTATGGCAGGGGGGTTGGAACTGGATGATCTTTAAGGTCCCTTCCGACCCAAACCATTCTAGGATTCTATAAATATCTGTATTTCCTGTATCCTCACTAGGCTTAGAAACAAAACTCTTCACACAGTCCCTTGTTCAAAAAGAAAAAGCAACCAAGCAAAAGAAAAACCCAGCAAGAAAGGTCATCAGATCTTTCTGATGAAGATAAGGACTTCACCACCAGAGATGCACTCAGATAGCCTGTCCCTGCCCTCCACAGCAAGCCCTTTATTTTTGGAGGAACAGAAACTCCAATTTCAATGCATTTCCACCTTCTGGGTTTTTTTTTTCCCCTCCTCCACATTGTTCTTCTTCTCACCCATGAGAAGATCCTAAAAGCTGAATTCTGGGGGTTCAACTAGACATCATTTCATGCAAAAAACGACAGGGTGGGGAGAAAGGGGAGGAGGGTAATGAAACAGGGTCTTCTGCTGCCTGCTTTGTGTCTCTGAAGGGACTGCAAGCCCTCTGCTGAGCCTGGGCTGGACTTAGAGAGCTGTTAAAACTAGCTGAGGTGAATCCCACCCCAAAAACCATCCATCAGCCTCGGTTGAATGGAAGTTGGCAGCAGCTCTGGCGATCCTTCACCCGCCGTAGCTGCTAATATCAACATTAGCTCAGTATTCAATCAAAGGAAGTCAAACAAATCTCAGAGCCTTCTAGAAACACATCCAGTGGGCACAGAGAGAGACTCCAGCTTTGCTCCCCTGCAAATCCTCTTCCTCTCTCGAAGCTGTTCCTCATTTACTCCGAGGTCTGGGTGTGCAGGATGCCACCCGAGGGACACATCTGCCCCGTGATCATTTTCATACCAAGGCTATGTTTGGGGAATTACAAAGAAAGCAGCAATCCCCTCCATGATCTAGTTCAGAGCAGAGCCAAACAGATCAGACAGAAGTATAAATAGCAAACCACAGCCCTGCTTTGCCACAACTCCCAATTTACTATTGCAAGCCTGGAGTTTTTTTTTACTTCCCCAATAATTTCAGCTTCTGGATTCCTGCAACTGCTTAAAAATATTGCCCTTCATTTCAAAAACCAGGGGGAAAGACAAAGTTAGCAACTTCTTATTTGATGGTTGTGGGAAAGCCTTGAAAATGGGGTTGTTTAGCTGAAGGCTCTGTCAACAGAAGGTGAATATAGGTGAACCTAGTTAGGGATGTGGAGCAGGGTTATTTGAAGACTAGCAACCTCAAATAGCACGGGAGTGGATTGTGGGTTTAATGGAAAAGAGTCTGAGCCAAGAAAAAAAAAGAAAGTAAATAATGTACACACGTACAAAAACTCAGGGAAGGGTTCAAAGGAGTCACCCAATCTCTAAATGCAAAGTGGTGTTTAATGAGCTACGAATGAGAGCTGGGAAAGGTCTCAGGATCAAATCCAGACAGCTTCCCACGGATAAATCCATAGGCACGTTAGAACCTCCGTATTTCAGGGCTGCCTGGATTGAGGTTTGACTCTGTTCCCATCTCTAAATGCACTGGATCTGGATATTCTCCTGTCTAACCTCTTTTATAGACATATCTCAGGGGATTTGCTCTGATCTGGCTTTGGGTAAGAAGGAAACAGCTTCCAAAACAAAGACAAGCTTCCTAGAAACAATCTGGTTTAAAGCAACATCTTAAAGCATCCGTATTTTGGCAGGTGAGTTTGATGGTTTCTCTGCCTGAGCTTGGGGCAGGAGCTTCAGAGGGTGATGTCTCCATCCCTGAGCTGCTGGGCAAAGCCATCCAGGGTAGAATTGTCAGTCATGAACAATTCAGTCTGGACTCCAAATTTGCCTGCAGACTTTGCCAGCTAAATAGAATTTTGCTGGGGAATAAGGTGGAAGTTCTGCCAAGTCATAGATGGTCACAAAGCAGTGGTCTCCTCAGCATCTCTCCTGTTGCCTTAGCTACTGTCCAGATGCCAGCCAAGGTGTAGGGACTGTGAAGGTGAGGTGGGGATCAGGCTCTTCTCCCAAGGAAGAAGTGATAAGACAAGAGGACACAGCCTCAAGATGCACCAAGAGAGGTTTAGGATGGACATGAGGAACAATTTCTTCCATGAAAGGGTTCTCAAGCTGCCAGGCTGCCCAGGGCAGGGGTGGAGTCCCCACCCCTGGAGGGGTTTCCAAGCCGTGGAGATGTGGGGTGAGGGACACGGGGCAGTGGCAGAATTGATTGGGTTAATGGTTGGACTGGATCTCAAAGGCCTCTTCCAAGGCATTATTCTAAATAATTTTGATTCTGTACCAGGTATCAGTATCCCACAGACCCAAGGGAGTGCAGGGAGATGTGTAGGAAGACAAACCTGGGTGACACATAGAAAAATGAGGAATATTGAAAAGTGGAGGCCATGAGGAGAGCACAGTGATGATGTCACAGGAGACACAGTGAGAAGCTGATGATACCTTTTGAATACTTAAAAGGGGCCTATAAAAAGATGGGGACAGACTTTTGAGCAGGACTTGTTGGGACAGGACAAGGGGGGGATGGTTTCAAACTCAAAGATGGAGATTTAGACTAGAGAAGAAGGAAATTGCTGACCCTGAGGGTGGTGAGCTCCTGGCCCAGGCTGCCCAGAGAGGTGGTCGCTGCCCCATCCCTGGAACCATCCCAAGGGAGGTTGTGGGGGCTCTGAGCACCCTGCTCTAGCTGGTCCTGCAGAGGATTGGACTAGATCACCTGCAAAGTCCCTTCCAACCCATTTGGTCCATGATTCTATATTGTTGGGAGGTGATATGCCCAAGTTCCTCTTCTTTAGCCCACTGCCCCAAGAGTGATTCATTCAAGTTCCACCAAACATGCTTTCCCTTGGCAGCTTCTTCACCTTAGCCCACCACCTGCACCCAGCAGGGGGGTGGTTTGGGGGCTGGCCTTGCTCCTGGGAGCTTGGTGTGGATGGAGAGACCAACACCAGATGGAGTGAGGCTAAAAATAAACCCAAAAGCTGAGAGCACAGAGCTGAGGGGAAAAAAACCCAAGTGCTTCTGAAACGTTTCAAGCTCCTGCGTAGCACACCCCAGGAGCCAGCCAGCTCTGCTTGGCCAGGAACTCTCCACCCACCCACTCCGGGCTCCTTTCCCAACCTGTCGTGGCAACTTTAACAAAAACCAGTTATGAAAGCACAGATCTGGAACCACTTCTCTCGTTTTTGTTACATGCTGGAAGGAATTGATACCAGGATTTTCTTAATGAACAATAGCACGAGGTTGGGAGGGTTGTAGACATGGGGGAGAAGAAACTAAGTGGGCACTTTGGGATCTAAAAGACTGATTTCCTTCTTGAAAGTCCCAAACCACTGCTCCCTTTTCAGCAGTTTCCAGTAGCTCAGCTGGTCTGACGCCCACCCAAGGGCAAGGTCAGAACAAATAATTCAGGAATGATCTTTTAGAAACGTTCTCCAGCCCAGGCTTGAAACCACCATTGCCATTGAGAACTTTCCTACTAATACCAATAAACTTTAGACCTAGTCCATAAAATAAACAGGTTGTATTAATAATAAACAAACAGGTATAAAGAATGTAGGTAGATGTGGGTCATTGCTTGAGGGTGTTGGGACAGCAATGCTCAGCCTCTGGTTCAGTTCTGTGCTCCTGAGTCCATAACAGCTCCACTGAAAGGACATTTTCCAAGCGTGAATGAAACCCACCCTTGGCACGTGGACAGATGGATCTTCCAACACTCATGGGGTCACCAACGTCCACATCAACCCGACATGGGGAGCAGACTTGGTGGACGTGGTTTCCTACACATGATCATCAGCTCTTCACTCCTCTTGCCATCAGGGCAGGAGGTAACAGCTCTGCTGGTGGTGGTGGTGGTGTCAGTTTGGTCCTATGGAGATGGACATTTATGGGGACTCCAGCTCCTTAAAATCCCTGGTAAACCCATGTCTAAATATAGAAACAAGAGATTTCTAAAAGAGTGATTCTTTCTACTCTATTTTCTCTTTTTTTTTTACCCCCCCTTAGTGTCACTTGAAAACAAGAAGTCCAGAGTTTGGTTTTCACTGTAAATCACTGTTCATAACTCTTATAACAATGTTCTTTACACCATCAGGAGGTGCAGATGTGGAATTAGGGAGGGTTTGTGAAAGGCAAGCTGGTCTTTCACTCAAGTTGTTTTCTGCTTGCTTTACAACCCTGCCCTAGACACCACAGGGGGCTTTCTATAATAAATATTTATCCTATTTACCCCATTATAAATCCAAACAATGAATCCCAAATAATCAGCAGGGCTTGGGGAGCTCCTAGAACATCATTTATCAATGGGAGCTCACACAGATTGCACAAAGCCTTTCCCACTAACAGATGGGCCAAGGAAAACATTTGAATGTGCTTCCAGTTTTTGGGCAGAGAAGGACAATGCCTGTGTGTAGGAGAAGACAAGAGGTTTAGTACATCTCCAGTGACTACTCAGCATTCTCTTTCTTTAGAAAGAGCCAGCTGTTCTAGTAAAAAGTTGCCTGAAGCTGTGCTGAGAAGCAAGGAGATAATTGGCCCATGGAGGAAGGGCTCGTTTTGACCAAAATCTGATCAGCTTTGTGAGAACGTTGTCCCTACCAAGGAAGATGCTTCTAAAAGAAGAGAAATCATTCTCATGCTTATGTCAGATGTAGATGGTCAGTCAAGCTGGAGAGAAAAAGGATAAAAATGCTTTTTAAAGGCTCAAAAGTAACAAAGTATTAGAGGAAGGCAAAACGATACATTTGTCTAAGCAAGGAGATAATTGGCCCATGAAGGAAGGACTCATTTTGACCAAAATCTGATCAGCATTGTGAGAATGGTGTCCCTACCAAGGAAGATGCTTCTAAAAGAAGAGAAATCATTCTCACGCTTATGTCAGATGTAGATGGTCAGTCAAGCTGAAGAGAAAAAGGATAAAAATGCTTTTTAAAGGCTCAAAAATAAAGTATTAGAGGAAGGCAAAACGATGCATTTGTCTTGTCAAATTTTGAGTAGTTCTTGATGATTGATTGAATCTCCTTTTTCTTCTTCAAATAGGTTGAAGAGAAGTCTCAGCTACCTCCAGTGCTTCATGAAATGCCTCATTTCCCACTTAACTCCTCTTTTTCCAGTGTTTTTTTTTTTTCCTAGGGTGTCTTTGCCATAAAAAAAGCTGAAGTTTTCTTTCAGGTGAAGCCAAAATTAAGCCCTTTTTCTCATCATCCCCACTTTCCTACTTCATCCACCAAGACAAAGAGAACTTCCCCCCCATGCTCTCCTCTTGACCCCACCAATTACAGCTGGCAAATATCCTAGAATGGGGGGGGTTGCATCCCATCCAAAGGTTTTAAGACTTCACTATTTACTACTATAATTTGGGAATCTTCTTGCCATCTGTATAGACTTCTCAGCACTTTAGGTAACTTTATTTTCATGATAAATGATTGGGGTGAGCTAACTGCCAGGTAATTAAAAGAGAGGAATTCTCTTTCAGTGATGAATCATTACTGCAAGGCAGAGATTTATTTAATGAATGGGTTCAGTAACCATTGCAGAAAAGGACTGAACGGACACGTGTGGGTGCTGAGCTCACTGAGACAGTGATGAATGGGGGGATAAAGGTGTCTACAGAGAGATTCCTGTCATGGGAGCAAGGGGACACTGCAGAAATAGGTGCCCATTCTGGCTGAAATCTGGTGTTTCAAAGATGGGTCTGGCTACACAATTAAAATCTAATTAAAGGGCAAGAAATGGAGAAAAATAGCCCTCATTTCCTCCCAGAGAATTGCTCCTCGGGGCTGGATTATATTTTAAGGAGATACTCATGTAGTAGGATGTGGTATCATGTCTTGGAAAGCAGTTTCCTTCTCTCCCAGGTCAAAATTTGACTCTCTTACAAAAATGGATCTGGGGTTTCCAGCTGTGAGTCCTTCCCAATGAGGCTGAAACATTTGGGGAGATAAATGATCCAGACAATCCTCACCCAGGCAACTCTAACAGCAGCAGCTAGGAAAGGCTAAAGTGCACTTGTGTGGCAGAAGATTTTAAGGGAGTGAAAATTTAAATGGGAAAGAAACCACTAAATTATTTGTACACATGTAGGATGAGGAGCAGGGAGGAGCTTCTGCTTCAAAGACCAAGTAAGATGCTGTGGATTGAACAAATTAATGAATATATTAAAAAAAATCACAGGTCTAGGCAAGTAGTTAATAAGGATAATATATTTATGTGAATTTATTATCTCTATTAATCAGTCTGTTCATTTACTATCTATAAAATCAGCCTTGTTCTCCCAAGGAACAAGTGATGGGACAAGAGGAAACAGATTCAGGTTGCCCCAGGGGAGGTTGAGGTTGATTATTAGGAGAAATATCTTTCCTGAGAGGGTTGCCCAGGGCTGTGCCAGGCTGCCCAGGGCAGTGGTGGAGTCCCCACCCCTGGAGGGGTTCCCAAGCCGTGGAGATGTGGGGTGAGGGACACGGGGCAGTGGGGACCTGGCAGTGCTGGGTTAAGTTGGACTCAATCATCTGAAAGGTCTCTTCCAACCCAAATAATCCTGTGATTCTATTCTACATACAGGAGGAAATCTTTTTAGATCTGTTTCTTTATTCATGATGATTAAGAGACAACCTCATGAGTTCAAAGAGTCAAAGGAGTGTGAAAGAGCCAGAAACAGCCAGGACCAAAATTGTATCAAGCCTGATTTCAGTAGGGTGAAATTCCTGCCTGGATCCTAAACTGGAGCTGGGGATTAGACCCTCTGCTCCACCAAATTCAGCCAGGAAAGAAGAAAGAGAAAATATTGACTCTCAAAGTGGTGCCAAGACATGGACTAAGCTCCATCTTTTAATGGAGAAATCTGGTCTGAGCCTTTAGGTGCTTTCATATCCAGTTAGGCAAAGCTGTACACACCAAAAAAAAAAACCTCTTTGGCTGCAAAAGTTATTTTCAAGCCATATTAGAGCCAGTTTCTACCTTCTCTTTTAAAATAAAACAACCAACCATATAATAATAATAATGAAAAGATTTATCCCAACTTAAATGACTGGGTTTGGGAGATCAAGTTGCAAGACCAAAACCCATAACTCTGAGGGATTTACAGTCCCTTTTTTGTGGTGATAAAGGCAAAAATTGTTCACAGTCCTTCCTTGAATGTAAAAATCCTGCCTTCTGCTCCTCGGCCAAGGCTCCTGCCACCAAGAGACTGTGCTTTTGTTGGAAGGGTTGAGCACAAGCGATGGCAAAGAGCCTGAAGGACAGGACTTCAAAGTCTTCTGTGGCTTCCCCCATCATGGCAGTGGTGGGAGGAGGAAGAAAGGCTCTTCCATTTGTAATGCAAGTTTCTCCCCTGGCCTCGTTTAGGAGCCACAGTCCTTCTCCTCCTCCATTACCTCCCCGTGGGCTTGCACAGAAGCCACGTTGGCCACTACTCCCTACCAAGGGTGCTCCTAAAACAACGTGGGTTGTTTAGATGCAGCCAGGCCCAGGTTTGCATCCAGCCCAAGTGCTGAGGTCATGAGGCTGAGTTCAGCCCCTTCACTGTCCTCTGTGCCACCAGCAGTGTCACATCTGCTGAGCATGAGAGCCAGGCCAGCACCCTCCATGTCTGAAGAACATCACCACAGACGTGCTCTGAGCCTGCAGCTCTGTTAAACTTTCCATCACCTTACATAAGGTCAGAACATGAAAGGTCCACAAGGCTCAGACCTGATTTCTCCATCTGTTCTGCTTTAGGGAGACCTTCTCTGCAGTGCTGGGGCAGCTCTGGAGTCCTCAGCACAGCAGAGCCAGGGAGCTGCTGGAGCGGGGCCAGAGGAGCCCCAGCAATGCCCCGAGGGGGGAACCCCTCTGCTGGGAGCCCAGCAGGAGAGAGTTGGGCTGGGGCAACCTGGAGAAGGCTCCACAGAGACCTTCTGGTGGCTTCTCAGGACTTCATGCGGCCTCTTAAGAAAGATGGTGACAGACTTTTTAGGAGGGTCTGTTGCAAGAGAACAAGGGGTGATGGTTTTAAATTCAAAGAGGGAGATTTAGACTAGAGAGAAGGGAGAGATGTTTGATGCTGAAGGTGGTGAGCCCCTGGCCCAGGCTGCTCAGAGAGGTGGTTGACACCTCATCCCTGGAACCATTCCAGGTCCTGCTGGCTGGGGCTCTGAGCAACTCTTCTGCTGACCACTTGCCCAGCTATGAAGGATATTACCCTCAACAGGCAAACCAGCAGCCACAGCTCTCTCCCTGCTCTTAATAC
>NW_008619425.1:754-19871 GCF_000691845.1 Merops nubicus | reverse complement strand
GGCTTTCTTGCCTGGCGGTGGACATCATCCCTGTGCCAACCCTCATTCAGGGCTGGGGGGTTGAACCCCAACACTTCAGCACCCTGCTCTAGCTGCAGATGTCCCTGCTCCCTGCAGGGGGTTGGACTGGATGACCTTGAAAGTTCCCCTCCCACCCAAACCATTCTATGATTCCAAGATTTGCTGATCATCTCTCCCTACTCTAGAGGTCCCATGGAGCAGTGGGTGAGCCCGTGACTTCACACCCCAAAGAAGGATTGTGTCATCTGGCAGGACCCTGCACTCCAACAGTGCTGAGCAGAAGTCTTCCATCATCTCACACACAGACCAACCCCCAGCCCCCTGTGACCTGAGGCTGCATCACGCCCTGCACCAAAACAGGAAAAGCCTGAGCTGTGTTTAGCAGCATCTTTCAAACCACCTACATGGAGATTTGATCCAAAAGACCAAGTGACCCACACTTTTGGGCTGTATCAGCAGGATTCTGCAAGGATATAGTGAACGTGGAGTCCCAAGATGTTGGAAATGTCTTCTCTAACACAGACCTTCCTTCACTAGAAGTTGCTTTTTGTCTTGGGTAACCTCTGCCCCTCTCTCTGAAACTTTCCCAGTGAAGTTCTCTCTTGTTTTTCATCCTGAAGTGGTTGATATGTTCAGATGATTTTCTCTTAGGGTCATCAACATGGTTTTATCAGAGCATCTTAAATGTGTGTCTCTCATGAGCTTCAAAAGACTACCCCAGCCTCTCAAGGTCCTTCTTGGTGGGAAGGACCCAAAATTGACTCCAGGATTCGAGGGGTGGCCTCTCCAGTTCCAAATCCAGGGGGATGATCCCCACTCTAATGCTGACACAACATTTTTCTGCCAGTTTTCCTGCCAGCATTGCTCCAAAGAACTAGGCTGAGCTCTGTGCAGCTTCGGGGGACAGGTATTTTCTTCACCCAACAGGTTTGTGGGCATTGCAGCTATCCACGGAAGGTGAAGAAGAAGGAAGGATCCCAGAAGGGATGTTCTTCACCCTTCTGAGTCTACAGAGCTCTGATAATAGAGCATATAACGAGGTAATTAATCCCAGAAGAAAAAGCAATATCCCTGGAGTGTCTCCACCAGCCCTGTCAGTGAATCCCTCAGACATCTTCAGTTGGTCCATGGCTGGTGAGGCAGCCTGAAATGTGAACCTAAGAGTGAGAAGATCTGGCCCCGTTGCCAATCCTGACTTGAGGTTCAGTTTAATAACACCTTTGGAACAAGTGCCTTGGGGGTTAGAGAAGAAAAACTGGTGGAACCCACTCCTGGTGGAACTCCTGGTGGAACTCCTGGCATTTGGATGAACACGAGGAGGGTGCTTCCCAAATTAACAATGCTTTTTGAACACAGTGCTTGAAAACCACCCCTGAAAATCTGTCAACTGCACAGGGAGAAGAAGGAATGTGACTAAAGAGACTCCAGCCTGGCAGTTAAATATGTCTACATCTCCTCAAACCTCTTTGAAGTGGTATTTTTTTTTTCAGTCATCTCCTGTCAGCCATGGCAACAGTATTTATGGTCCCATCAGAACTAGACCCTCACTCCCAGTCATGGCTTCGGGCTCTGCCTCTCTGTTCAAACATCCTGGACTGGGCTGGAGAGATGAGATATGTCCTTGGTCTGGGGCATGGGAAAAGGACAACTTCCCATTGAGCATGAAGGCATCTTTCAGCCAGCAGAGAAAATTAATGTCACATTAAGAGTGAAACTATGTGTTTTGAGCTGATTCAATCTAACCTCGGGAGGCTCCAAAATAAACTCAGCCTTCTAGAGCTTTTTGACACCACTCCACCAGACGTTTCCCCCTTTCACAAACACAGGTTTTTACAAAGGGGACCTTTTTTTCCCCCTGCTCTCTTTCTCTCCTTTTTTTTCCTCCCCCCTCATCCATATTAACAAGGCTGGAATTGTGCTGCGTGCTGCAGAGAACAGACCCCCTTCACCCAGGCAGAATAACCCGGTGCCTTTGCAGAGCACTATATATAGAAATCTGCTCTTTTCCACGAGCAGCTCCAAGGATTAAGGCAGGAAGGCAGTTTGGATGCTCATGGTTGCAACTCCAAGGATGCCCGAAGGGTCAGAGAGGACATACCTGGAGGCTGCTGCTTCTGCTGAAAGACACAGGGCACCAGAAAGTTTGGATCAGGCCAAGCTGGTTGGGCACAGGGAGGATTTTTTCACCTCCCAGATGTGGGGGACTTCTGTGGGAGACCTGAGGAGGGCAGGATCCCCTCCCACAGCCAGCTCCACGTGGAGATATGAGGGAGAAGAAGGGACCGTGTGATGCTGGAGGGGGCCCTGAGATATCTGCAGCTGGGGAAGGTGCCTTCAGGCATCAGGGAGGGTGGTACCTTACCCAAATACACATTAGCCCTTCCTGAGATAGATCACTGGGGCAATATCCTCCCCCTCTGTGTCCATGAGAGTCTCTTCTGTCCCTCCAGGAGCAGCCCTGTCTCCTGAGCCCCAAGCAAACACAGGAGTCTCCACCTTCCCCCCCTGCAGTCTGGAGGAAGGAGATCAAAATCCAGGACTAAACAGTCTGAAAAACTGACCTCTTTTTGGGGAGACAAAAAAATCCCTCTTTCCCCCCCCACCAGCCCATGAAACGTGTCTTTTTTTTTTAATTTCCTGTGATTTAATTAGGAGAGGAATTCACATTTGTTAAGAGTTTATCTGCTCAGTAGCCCTTTATGCGAAGCAGTCAAAGGGAGTGAATGAAGGTTCTGTAAAGCTCTCCCTCTACCCAAACCAACCTTTATTCCAGCCCCATCGCCACGTAGTCCTGAGCAAACAGCTGAAGCTGCATCTTTTCAGCTCCTAAACCAACCATCTCCTGCTTTCCTCCCCACCCCAGGGGCAGCTGAACTCCCCTCCTGCAGGACGCTGGGGGAGAAGCTGCTACGTGGGACAATAGCTAATAAATCCTCAGGGTTGTGGAGAGCTGGAGGCACATCCTGGAGTGCTGCCTGATGATTAGCTGCTGGAGGCCAAGGGCAAGGCTGCAGGAACACTGAACAGCTCTGTTTCTGATGCAGAAGGAGCATCAGCTTCTCAGCATCACCTAACGGTACTTTGGGACCTGTTTTTAAAACTGCCCCACAAAGCAGTGGGGGGAAAAAAAGTCAAGGATGGATTTTATTCCTCAAAGAGAAGTTCTGACATTCTCCCCAGCCCATCTTTGGCATAGAAGGGTAGGATGGTTTGGGTGGGAAGGGACCTTTCAAGGTCATCTGGCCCAACCCCTGCAGGGACAGGGACATCTGCAGCTAGAGCAGGTTGCTCAGAGCTCCATCCAACCTCTCCTGGGATGGTTCCAGGGATGGGGCAGCGACCACCTCTCTGGGCAGCCTGGGCCAGGGGCTCAACACCCTCAGGGTCACAAATTTACTCCAAGGCCACTTGATAGATGAGCAAGGGCAGGTTAGAGGGGTTTGCTCCCAGCGAGTCTGTCTGTGGTTGTCCTGGTGGAGGACACAGAGTGAGGCTGAGCACGGGCTCTCAGTTGTCTCCCAGCCCATGCCTGGGCAGCATGTGAGGACAGCAGGGCCAGGAGCCATTCCCCACAAGCATTTGGGATGTGGCCACCTCGTGTGGAAGGGAGTGGAATTTGAGGGTCTGCACGTGCTGCTCCGTGCCCGTTGGCCTCCAGACAGGAGAGCAGTTCCAGGAACATTTCATTTACCATTACCAACGTCTCCTCTGCAGCCTGAGAAGCAGGAAGGTCAAAGTGACTGTCAGAGGCTGGGTGGTTGGTGTTTCACAGCTCCAGGGGCCTGGTGAATGCATCTAATCTGTTGAATATCTTACCACTTCAATTCATACAGGTTCTCATCCTGAAGTCATCCATCCATCCATTCATTTACCATTACCAACGTCTCCTCTGCAGCCTGAGAAGCAGGAAGGTCAAAGTGACTGTCAGAGGCTGGGTGGTTGGTGTTTCACAGCTCCAGGGGCCCTGGTGAACACATCTAAGCTGTTGAATATATTACCACTTCAATTCATACAGATTCTCACCCTGAACTCATCCATCCATCCATTCATTCATTTCCAGGATGACTCCACCATTTCTGTGACCCCACCAGTTCCCTTTAAGAGGAAACCTGATTATTGATCCTTACCTTCAAACAATTCCATGTAGACCCATTTCCCATCCTATGTCATGCAGCACACAAACCCCCTCTCATGCCAGAAACACACTGTCCTAGAGGGCTGTGACACAGTCAGCACAAAATCCAGTCATTTTCTCTTTGGGTGATGAGCTGAGGACCTGAAAGGCCTCTTTGCATTTTGCCAAGACCTTTACATCATAATCTGGACTGACAGGAGAAGAACAGAAGCCCCAGTTCACCCTGACTGACTGAAACACGTTGACTTCCCTTGCTGATGAAATTATTTTTACATTTGGTGCTATTTTCACAGTTTATGAAGCCCTTCCTTAATTTTGTCTGGTTGAGATTCTCCTGGAAGTATCAGGAGTTTCATCTGAGGACAGCCTGCACCGTGCAGGGAGGACAGACCTTAGCTCACAGCCAACAACTGAGGTCGTGTGTGGTTTGATGTCCATGACCTGGGCAAACAAATTCTCCACTAATCAGTGGTCCAAAATGCTGCCAGAAGATGCAAGGACACAAAGCCAGCACAGCCATGCATCTAGCACACACATCACACCACAGTGGCTACATCCAAGGCAACAAATGGGGAGCCCTGGGTAAAGGTTTCAGCTTTAATCATAGGATTATAGAATTGTTTTGCTCAGAAGAGACCCATAAAATCATCCAGTCCAACCATTAACCCAGCACAGCCAGGTCACCACTACACCACGTCCCTCAGAACCACACCCATGTGGATTTCCAGCCCCTTCTGGGATGGGGACTCTACCAAATCCTCACTGGATGCAGCTCTAGTGTGAAGGGATTGATAGTGGAAGTGGAGATTTGAATTTTTGGGTCATCAGTAGCTTGTTCCAGAGAGCTGCAGGACAGCCCTGGCCTGCAGCAAATTCTCACTGTGCAACACTTTAATTTCTCTTAAAATGGCATCACAGAAAGGTAAAGAAAAGGAATTCTTAACTTGTCAACACCTGAAGCTTTTTTCCTTGTAAAAATCAAGTGTAACCCATCTGCACCATGCTGCTGTTGCTGGGGAGCTCATCTCCAGGGCTCTCCATGCAAACTCCCGTGCCCCACCACTGCTCAGCTGCTGTGCCAGCACACACCCCTCAAATCCCCCCTAAAATAACTGTTCCTTCTTGCTCCACCTCCTCCCTCTCCTGCCAGCCCTTTGGGTAGCAGGGCAGACCCTCCAGACCTCCCAGTCCCCTGCAGGAGCCACTCGTGATCCTTCTGCACCACCCCGCCTCGACCTCTCGCCCAGGTGACCTCCCCTGGAGCAAGAGGCACCAATTTCACACATACTTTTCCACCTCCAGCCTTGTGGATCTTTTCTCCTTATTTCATTTCCATTAAGGAATGAAAAGGGCAGTGTGTGCCTCCAGCTCTGGCACGCTCTGGGTGCCTTTCTCCAGCCTGGCCTCAAACCACTCGCCTCTTCTCAGGCCATGAGGTAAGTCGAGGCCCGTCCACAATTTTAGCACAAGCCAGGGTGCTTCCAAAGCATTCCAGAAATAGCTCTGGGGAGGAACAGTACCTGCTCTTCAGAGCCAGCGAGGGGCCTTCCCTCCCCTTCCAAGTTGAGTAAACTTTCTCCTGGCTCTGTGGTTACGCACAGCAGAGGGACTCTCTTCAAACCAGCGTCGCATAAAGGTGAATTCAAAGGTTTTTTTTACCAAAAAGAGACCCCTCAGCTAAAGCCCTGCTGCTTCAGGGGGGTTTTGGGGAGGGTATCACACGAAGCTCCTCTTGCATTTCACGGGGCTGTGCCCACCCAGGGCTGCCCGTGTCGTAGGCACACGTTGTGCTCCATTATCTCAGCTCATCTCTTTACTCACATCCCTCAGATTTTAGATAGTTTAGGTTTTTTTAGATGCCCCTGGGTACTACAGAAGTACTGAGCAGTGTCCATGGCTGGATCTCCTCGGGGAACTTGCCAGCTGTTGGTAAGATCTGTTGTATCAGTGGAAATGTGTGGCAGGACTGGTTTGATAGAGCAGATATCTCCTGGCTGCCTCTCTTCAGAAATCCCTAGCAGTTTGGGAGGGGTTGGAGCTAGATGGTCTTTTTGGGGTTGGAAGGAGATGATCTTTAAGGTCCTTTCCAACCTGAACCATTCTATGATTTTTTTGTGTGTCCTCTTGAAGAGATTTTGAGGAACTGAAGGAACCAAGAACCAACTGGGCAGGTCACCAGTGCCAGCAGAAAGGCACATCAAGAAAGAATGAACCATAAAGACCTTTTCCAACCCAAATGATTCTATGATTCAGTGACTCTAATATTCTGTGATTGAGTTTGCCTCCCACTCCAGCATGCCAAGGAAATGTTTCTGCTTTGGGCAGCACCCAGGGATGAGAACTGGAGTTTCTGCCTCTCCCCTTGGGCACTCTTTCTTTTTTTTTGAATGCCTGGGCTGGAAGGGACCTCCAAAGGTCATCTAGTCCAACCCCCCATCATAAACAGGGACATCTCCAACTAGATCAAGCTGCTCAGAGCTTCATCCAGCCTGATCTTGAATGTAGAGTTCTTCTAGTCCACCCCCCCTGCCACAAGCAGGAACATCTCCAACTAGATCAAGCTGCTCAGAGCTTCATCCAGCCTGATCTTGAATGTCCCAAGGATGGGGCCTCCACCACCTGTCTGGGCAACCTATTCCAGGGTTCTATCACCCTCAGATTGAAGAACTTTTTCCTAACATCTAACCTAAATCTCCCCTTTTCTAGCTTAAAGCCATTCCCCCTCATCCTGTCACTACAAACCCTCCTGAATAGTCCCTCCCCTGCTTTCCTGCAGGCCCACTCCCTTCAGTTCAGATCAAGGACTCAGATCTCAGCCTGAAGGATGCTCCACAGGTCTCTCCCTGGGAAACCCCCAGCCCAAAACCCACCCTGGGCCCAGCCCCACTAAAAACAAACTAACATAAAAAAAAAACAACCAAAAAAACCCCCAAGCAAACAAAAAAAACCTCACCAACCCCCCCAAAAAGTCCACAAAACCCCCAACCAAACCCACCAAACAAACACCCTCTGGGTAGTGACAAGTGCCTGTCCCTGAAGGAGAAGAGGGAGGCTGGAGACCAGGTCCTAAGTGGAGTTTGGGCAGATGCTCTGGGCAAGCACATCTTGGCAAGAAGGGAGCCCAGAAACTTCCAGCTTGAGTCCTTGTGGCCCTCTTCCTTCTGTGACACTGCACTAACAGGGACTTCTGGGCATCTTGGAGGCTCATAGATGACCCCTCTAGGTGGTCATACCCCTAAGAGGCATTGCAAGCACCATCCATGTTGTTCAGGCACAAAATTCTTCTGGGGAAACTCATGGTGAATTGTAGGATGTTGAGTTGACAGCTTGGACTTGCAAGACAGATGAAAACCTGGAGGGGAAAACAAAGCAGGGAGGACCAAGGGAGTTTGCTGAAGGTCCTAGAGGTGGAGCTATCTAAGGAGTGATGGTGTAGCAAACCTCTGCCTCCATCTCCTTTTGCTTGACCACGGTTGTGCTGGTGGTGCCTGTGCAGCCATCCCTCCAGCATTTAGGGACTGGAGCAGAGATGAGTTCTCCTTTGCACCCCTGGGTCCTTCTTCTGTCCTTCAAGCAATTATCAGAGCAGAGCTCATACAGCTTCACAGGAGTGAGAACTTGGAGTGGAATCAGGAGAAGGGAGGGATATCTCACAGACCCACAGAATAGTAGGGGTGGGAAGACCTCTGGAGATCATCTAGTCCCACCCCCTTGCTAAACCATCATCACCTACAGCAGGTTGCAAACTTCCAGTGCCACCTTGCCCTGCAGATTCCACCAGAGCTTCCTTCTCCCTCATTTCCCAAGTAGATTCCACTCATCTTCAGAAAGATCAGAGCAGATCACCCCTATCAGCAGCTCCCTTTATGATCCACAGGGTTTCACAACCCCCAGAAACAGAAATCAGAGAGGCAGAACATCTCCCACCCTGCACAGATCCCTCTTCTGCGCGGGGTGACATCTACTGGTCCTTCTGCCCCTCCCCAAAGCCTCAGTGTTTCACCTGGGCAAACAACCCCCGAACACCATCCCCTGGGACCCATGCTGAGTTAAAAACGGAGCATGCCATTTTCCTGCACATCTGCATTCCAGACAGAACAGGGGAGGGATCTCCAAAATAGCCTCCGTTGGGTTAAACGAGCCTTCCACCAAGATCTGTCTGCTTTCGTTTGTACAGCCCTCAAACCTAATCAACACCTCAGACATGAAAAGAAAACACAGGGAACAAGGAGGGTAAGAAAACCCGGGGCACTGACGGGCTGTTTAAAGAGCTCAGCGTGGAGCTGAGCAGCCAGAGCTCTTCCCAAGGACATTCCAGGGCTCCCCTGAATTCACAGACCGCTCCTCTGTGAGCAGCTGGCAGGGACGTGGGGCTGTCACTGCCTCCAGCTCTTTGCAAAGCCAGGCCTGGGCTCTTCAGGAGCTGAGAGCATCCACTGATGAGTGACAGGGTTGAATTTTGCAGACAGCTTTTATTGGTTTTTGTTATCTGAGTGATTCCTTAAGTTTTAAGCGAAGCCAGCCCCTCATCATTGTTTCCTCAAAGCACTTTTGGGGTGATAAATATTATACCTGGGCTAGGAATAAGGGTTTCCTTCCCTTTCCCCCTCTCCCCTCCCACAGAATCAAAGAATCCCAGCGTGGTGGGGTTGGAAGGGACCTCTGGGGATCATCTCATCCCACCCCCTGCTCCAGCAGCTCACCCCCAGCAGGGTGCCCAGGGTCACAGCCAGGAGGGTTTGGGATCTCTCCAGAGCAGGAGACTCCACAGCCTCTCTGGGCAGCTGCTCCAGGCTCTGCACCCTCACCCCAAACAAGTTTCTCCTCCTGCTCAGGTGGAACTTCTCATGTTCCAGTGTTGTCCTATCACTGGGCACCACTGAAGAGAGTTCCTCTCTACCTCACTCTCCATATATTCTTGCATCTTGCCTCATCTGCCCTCTCCTTCTACAATGCTTTCATGAGACAAAGGCTTTTTCTCAAACCAATCCTTGGTTTGGATCTGATGCTTCTTCCATCCACGTGTCCTGAAGCAACGAGGGCCACAGATGAATTTGTGCAAGCAACATGGAGATGGGGATGAAAGAAAAAGGTGTATAGGGAAAAAAATTGTTACTGAAATGTCTTCTTTGACATGTGCCTGAGACTATTGAGGAGACTTCTACAGTCTTGCTCCTCACCCTAGCCCTGTGGTCTTTCATTTCATCTGCTCAGCATACAAACAGATGAGAAACTGCCTGAATCCCATTACTGAGGCAAATTCTAGTGAAAATGAAGTTGAGAAATTATCAGCTGGATGCACAGAGTCCCAAAGGAAAGGCCCTTTCCCTTCATGGTGTCTAGCACAGACATCTGGTGTCTCTTTTCTTGACTGTTTAAGTGCTAAAATCTTATGGGCCACCTCTTCCTTTTTAGTGGCTCTTTCCCAACACTTTCTCCTGCTTCAAAGAGGTGATATCAGGGCCCTGGTGAGGCCACACCTCAAATCCTGGGGTCAGTTTTGGACCAGAGTAGGAGGATCAGAGACTGGCTGGCTTCATCTCACTGTGGCTTCTGGCAAAGAGAAAATCAGTCGTGACTTGAAAGTCCCAGGACTCTGCCTTGGTTTTGGAAGCACAGCAACTAGAAGGAGAAATATGAAAAATGTTCCAGCAACCTCTTTTAAATAACACAGAAAAATTCACTGATAAGCACTAGATTGGTTCTGGAGCCTTAGGTCTTGGCAGAAGGTGGTCGTAGCAGCATGAGCAGCATCAAGGAGCAGGATCAAAGTCTTCTTTAGTTCTGTTTTGCCTTCAGCAGTGCCTATCATCCAGTGCTAAGGGAAGGGGAGAAGAATGGGGGGAAAAAAGAAAAAGGGGGCAAAAAGAACAAAACCAACCCACACAGTTTGAACCTTCCCTTGTTTTCCCTTCCCACCTTCCAGCAGGACACAACTGAAGGACTTTGCTGCTGCTCCCTGTATCTTTTTCTGTTTGAAAACTGCATTTGAAGATATCAGGATCTCAGATCACGTTTGCAGCTTGTCTTCATGGCTCCACTGAGCATTAGCAACATACTCAGAAGGAGGTGAAGAAGTCTAGAATTTCCTTTCTGGGGAGACACAAGCCTGGAATTGGAGTGGATTTCCCTGGGTAGCTGGAAACTAGGAATTTCTTCATAGGTATGTGCCTGTCTTTTTGCACGTCCTCAGGTATTTGGGCTGTTAATAAGTCAGAGGACAATCTCATTTTCCTGCAATGCCACATGTAGGCAACACAAAGACACTTTTTAACCAGTTTCAGGTAACTGAATCATTGGCTCTTGTCCCCTTTGACCTCGTCTCCATTCCCACTAACCAGCTCCAGTTAATATGGTTTTTCCATTTTCTTCTTTTGTTCAAAACCAGGTAATGGATATGACCCAAAGGGATCGTTTCATGTAATTATTAAGCCTCCACTTTCTATAAATAACTTCGAGGATGGTGGTCTGAATTTCCCAAACTGAAGCATGCCCTTGAGAAGCACGTTGTCCCCCCATAGAGCTCAGGAGTGGGGCAATTTCATGGGTCAGGGGCTGGGTGCCAGAGAACTGAGGGGGAAAGAGCAGAGGTTAGTGTGGTGTCTGCTCCAACACCAGCACAATGCTGCATCCATGAGATACCAAAGGCCCCCAGCTCCAAACCTTCACAGAATTTGTCATCAAGAGAGCCAGGCCTCTGTTTTGTAAAGCAGCTAAACCCTGGCTGAGCTCTAAGCAGAGGAATAATCTTCAGATCCTTTCAGGAAATATCTCAGAGAAATTTCTTCTCTTCACTGTGCCTTCGTTTTGTTGGTTTGATCTCTCTAGGTCACTGGGCCAGTCAGGGAGGGGAGCTGAAACCCATGTTTGATATAGAGAGAGAGGTTGTGAAGCTTTCAGTTAGCCCAACAACCTCAAATGCTACTTGTTCCACCTGCAGGAACATGCCACACATCTGCCCTACAAGGTCATAGAATCATAGAATCAATGTCTGGGCTGGAAGGGACCTCCAAAGTTCATCTAGTCCAACCTCCCCACCATAAGCAGGGAAAGTGTGGGGGATGCCAGAGGACAGAAGACCTCTTCTAATAAGCAGGGAAAGTGTGGGGGATGCCACAGAAGACCTCTTCTTCAAAAAATACATTAAAAATCAAAGAGAAAGGAAGTACATGTGCACAGCCACTGAAAAAATAATAAATATATCTGTTTAAGATGCTGCTTCTTCACAGAGTTTCTTTTTTACCCCACTGTTGGAGGTCCATGCTCCTACACTAATTGTAGGAGCAACTCAATAGTGTCAGTGGCTCTGTGTGCAACAGAAATGTCTCTTGAGCAAGTTGGTTCAACTTCACACTGAAGAAGATGAAGAGTTTCACACAATCCTTTCCTAAGTGGTGGGAAAGAGCTGCTCCAGCAGCCACAACACCAGCACAGACCAGGAATGGTGACATCTTCTGAGACAACAGCTCCAGGGCGTTCATCCTACTGCCCACGTTTTGATTTGGGAGTAGAGAATCACAGTAGAGATGGGGTTGGAAGGGACCTTTCAAGGTCATCTAGTCCAGCCCCCCTGCAGGGAGAAGGGACATCTACAACTCGAGGAGGTTGCTCAGAGCCCCAGCCAACCTCACCTGGGATGGTTCTAGAGATGGGGAAGCGACCACCTCTTTGGGCAACTCTAGGACAGGAACCCTCCCTGACCTGCTGGCCTCAATAACCCTGAAAAACAATAAATCCCCCCATCCCAGAAAGTCCAGCCAGAGCTTTCCACACCTGAGGGTTGTTTCCAGCACAGTCAGATGCAGCTACACCTGGTGATGGCTTTCAGGTTGTGGAAAAAAAAAAGAATAAAACAGGGCTTGTAAGGATTTTCCAGGAATTAAGAGGATATGGTTATTGCCATGGAGAGGGAAGTCAACATCTGGGAGAAGTTTGTAGCTGAGCAGGCGTGTGTGCAGCCTGAGCCCTCTGGGTTTCAAGTGGGGAGGTGGCCTCCAGAAACCACCTGAAAATAGAGCAAAGATTTTCCCTTCCCATTCATGGCCCAGAGGTTGCCCAGTTTGAAGCTGAGGCTGGTTAAGAAGGGCCTGATCACCAGAGATCTGATGGAAGAAGACTAGAAGACAACCTCTCCATGATGTGGGATCGGGAGACATCAAACCAGCCCCAGGGCAGCAGTGGTGGAGAATGAAGCAGGTCTCTGCACTGGAAAGTTTTCTGCTTGGAAGCTCTTGGTCCAAATATTTTGCTACCAAATCATGCTTGAGCTGCCTCCAGATGACTAAACCAGAGCAAATGAGACAAATACACTGGGTGGGGGACTTGGGAGCTTGGGGGTTGGTACCCAGCTCTGACATGGTGGCCTTGGGAAGGTGTCCTCTGTGAGGTGATGCAGGAGGAAAATGTTCCTCCTTAGTTTTTCCTTTTCAATGCATGCTGAGATCTCCTACCCCATGTGTACATCGACACAACCAGGCAGGAGGGACACCAGGGGTTGGTATTTTATGGCCAGCAATATCCATTATCTTCTAGGCATGAGTGAAATGAAGCAGTAAAGTCCTGATTTGGAAAATTCTCTGAAATAGGAACCTAACAGTTTCACCTGATCTTATCTGGACTCCCTGCAGACCACTAGATGAGCCATTAAACATGCAATTGGAAAATGGACTTGGAGCCAACAGAAGGGAATGTCCTTCCCAGCTGAAGAGAAGTGAATAATGTCATTAAATGTCCCAAAACACCCTTTGTCTTTGTCACTTTTTTTTCACTGAAGGAAAATTAACAAGTGCACTCAGATATATAGGCAACTTCAAGTGAAATTCATTTTGGGGGCTCTTCCTGCTGTCTTTCAGGACTTCAGGGGGTCCTATAAGAAAGATGGGGACAATCTTTCTACCAGGGCCTTTTGTGACAGGACAAGGGGGGAGGGTTTGAAACTAAAAGAGGGAGATTTAGACTAGAGAGAAGGGAGAAATGTTTGATGCTGAGGGTGGTGAGCCCCTGGCCCAGGTTGCCCAGAGAGGTGGTCGCTGCCTCATCCCTGGAACCATCCCAGGGGAGGTTGGGGGGAGCTCTGAGCACCCTGCTCTAGCTGCAGATGTCCCTGCTCCCTGCAGGGGTTGGACTGGGTGACCTTGAAAGGTCCCTTCCCACCCAAACCATTCCATGATTCTATGAAAATGGAAAGCAACCCAAAGGACTGTTTAGCTCCATGGGAAGACTCCCCCAAATCTGTAGTAATGTCAAAGGAGAGCACAGGCTTCATCCATACAGTGGATTTTATCCGTGGTGTTTCCTGCATCCCTCAGGGCAGATCCCCAGCCCTGGGCTGAAACATCTCAGCAGCCACGAGTGGGGACATCTGCCACACTTCTGTGTTCAAAACAAACCTCCTCCTGCTTCATCCATCTTCTCAGTGCTTAGGTCTACGTCTTGCTGCAATCAGCAAGTGCCTCCAGAAACGTTGTTTTTATTATAGCCCTGGATTGCTGATTCCCTGATAGAAGTCGATTAATTTTAACTTTATTTCAATTCATTCCATTATATTCTAGTTTATTATCAGATGGAAAAGAGTGTCCAAGCCTCAAAGGTCAGGGCTGCTCATTGTTAACCCCTCCTCTCGCTGGCAAAGCACCAGAGTTGCCTCAAATGCTATTTTCCTCCTTTTCAGCAGCCTGCACTCCTAATCAATTCAGCTTTCTGCTGGAGGCTGTGGCTGTCTCCCCATCGGCCGTTTTGGGGACATTTCTGGAGAAGCACTCTCAACCCTCAGCTCCCTCTTTGGAACCCAAAGCGTGGCCCTGACCCAAAGAACGATGTGGAATCAAAAAGGTTTTACGCAAATGGGACTGGTTGCCAGAAAGCAATCTGAGGAAAAGTTGTTTTGCCTCTTCATTATTATTATTATTATTATTATTATGGTATTTTGGCAGTAAAGTCAAGAGCGAGCGACCCAAAGTTAACTTACACTTCCAGAAGTTGAGGATAAACATTTGAATCTCTCGGGGCTGCTGGAGGTTTCACAATCTCCTCGGCAAACCCTCGCCTCGTGCTGCTGGTCCAATTTGTCTCTCTACCTTTCAACAAATTAAGGATTTCTCCTCAGAGCCCAGGAATGAGAATCTGAGGAAAACAGCCCTGAAGTAAAGCTTGGGTTTTGATTTTGGTAGCTGGGACGAATTTGAGAAGAAATAAAGAAATAAAGGTGGTTTCCTCCCCCTAAATAGTCTTTCCAGTTTTTTGTTCTCTCTCTGACATGTCTGCGGACTTCCAAGAGCCACGTGTGAAGCACTGAAGGTCCCACTGTTGCCTCCATGAGGAGAAACTCTTTTTTTTTGCTCTTCTGTGTCCCATTCCCACACTGTGACGTGGTGATGGCATCAGGGACATATCCCTGACAGAGGTCACTCCCATTGCTTTGTCACCACCCTCTACTTCATTCAACCTTTCAATATTTAGGAGGTGGGCATGGTTGGAAGAGTCTTTTTCAGTGACACCCTTCATCTAGGTACCTCTGTGGGAGCTGAGCTTTAAAATTATGCCCATTTTAACCACCGAGGTCACTGCAACACGTGCTGTGTAGGATTTGCTGGAGTGTCTCCCAGTGTATTTTTACACCACCTGGCCTGTGGCCACATCTGCTGCTTGGGCTGCCCTCATCTGCTCCACGAGGTTATCACCACCTTCCTGAGCTGCCCACAGCTCCTTCCTCCTCCTCCTCCTCACCAGAAGTTACTCTGCCCTGGCTTAACTGTGTGGTAATTGCTTCCAAACACAGTCCTGACAAAATTGCCTGGGTTTAAACCACAGCAAAAATAGCAAAGTTCTCTTCTAAAGTTTCTAAGTTAACCTAGATAATTTTGGCGTGACCGAGGGAGGGTCTGACCACGTGGGCTGGCAGATGTGAAGGAGTAATGGTTGTGAGCTGGGAAAAGGGACTTCTGCACCCATCTGAGCTCCAGGTCTACTCTGAGACCTGGAGTATAAACCCCTCAAAGCCAGGGAGATGTTTAAGCCACGAACTTTTGAAGTCTCTTCACAAACAACATTGGATCTGCAGGAGGAATGAAGGAAGCCCAGACTCTGAAATTGTCTGTTGACCTGGTTTTCAGCTTTAATATATATCCAGATTTATTGGCAATGGACTGAATGGTTCCTGCACTGACCTGAGGGCTCCTGAGTCTCAAATCAAAGCAGTGAATTCAGACAACATTCACCTTGAAGACTGACAGCCCAGAGGTTCTCCCAGAGATGGTAGAAGTCATCTGTGGTCGTTGAGATCTATCCGTTGCCCACAGAGGGGTCCAAATGATCCCATCCAAAGAATGATGAGGGAAATTTGATCAGTTCAGGAGAGAGAAAAAAAAATAAATCAATGATTGTCAATAAATGATCACCATTGATCTATGAGAATATTTCATTGTTGACCAGTGGGTTGTCTTATGGATCTATATGCAGTTGAGTGACACAAGTAAAACTCCAACACAGTCAATGGAGCTACACCAGTGGTGAATGTCAATTATCTCCCGTTGTAGCTGATTTAACAGGACTATTTTTAGCCTTTTTGCTGATGTCCAGCAGCCCCTGCTGACAATCTGCACTGCCACCTTGTGTGACACCAGCTTTCGCTGGGGCTTCCTTCTGAATCTTCCCTCTCTGTTTCTCCTGAACATCCCCCTCCCTTCCAACCAGAGACTTCTCATCTGATAACAAAATGATGTGATTACACCCCAAAACCTCATGCTCTTCACCATTGCCTCAGCCTCCCAGGTGGACATCCCTACACAGTCAGGCTCTCATCTTCTGCTGGGAGAAAATCCCTTCTCAGAGCAAGTTCCAGGCTCCCAGACATGGTTTTTACCAGACCTGGTACTCTATCTATTTGTTTTCTTCTCTCTATATCCTCCAACTTGCAGATCTTCTTGTTTTGCTGAGAGCTGACCAGACCTGACATGAAAAACCTGACAAATTTAGGAATCACTCTCATTGGTGCCCCTGAGCTCTCATCTCCCCCCTGCTGCTGTGTCTGGATGTATTCTGCAGGATATTCTTTCAATGCATATCTCATAAGGTGTCTTTCTTCTGCTCAATTGATTCCTATTTTAGGTACTTAGACCCAAAGAAATCTCTTAGGGGATTGTCAGAATGAACTTAAATTGTGTTTTCAAAGTTCAGCAACTTTGGAGGAGGGAGATGAACATCTACAGCCACACTCTGCCCCTGAGTCCACATAAAATTGCCAGAGAAAACCACATTTTATGCACAAAAAGAGGCATACATGGGTAAAAGTGTGCACATATGGAGCATCCAGAGGTGACTGTGCCCTGAGCAGCTCTAGAACCACACACTCTAAATTTATTGCTTTGTTTTCCTTTCTAGAGGAATAAAAATCGTGGAGATGTAAGAGGAGAAACAATCTTACACAGGCACAGATTATTCCTTTTTCTGAGCAATCTGATGGCATTTTCCCCCTTCTCTGTCCTCCCAGCCTCTTTAACACCTCATCAGTGAGCTGCATCTTGGACTCCAGGCTCTCACTGAGCTTCTGTTCACCTCTCACCCCCAGGTCCTGCACCTTCTGTGTTTCCCTCTTTGTTAGTCACTCTTTGAAAGGAGGGTGGATGGTGGGTGAAAGGGAGGAAGAGGCCAAAGAAACAAATCAAAGAATCTCAAAACACGAGCCTGAATATTTTCTCTTTTGCTTCTTTTTATTTTACCAGTATGAAAAGAATCTCAGTGTTGGCTCTGAAAGGAGACAGGGAATAGGGACCAATACAGAGCTTCTAGGGACATTTAATAAGGCTTAGCTGGAGAGACCTCCAGTTCCCTGCTGACACTCATGGAAACACCCATGTTGCACCCAGCAAAAGCCTCCTGATGCCACTGGGACATGGTGACACCTACGGTATGTGCAGACAGTAGGGTGCAGAGGTCACCAGCCCAGCAGAAACCCACACATCACAGCCTGGGACCTTGCCAACTGCCAAGCCTGGACCTAGAAGTCTTGGTGCCAGCAGGTTCTGCTGCTCCTGGGTTGATGTGAGCGACTGTGGAGTCAGCAGAGGCACCTCTGGGCCAGTTCCAAAGCTCAGACACTTACAGATGGCTCATTGAGTGGTACACTTCTGGTAGAAACATGTCCTGAGTTGAAATGTCCAAGAGAAATGATGAGCTGTGATGATCCCAACATAATTCCATTACAAATCTAATCTCTTTTTTTTGTGGTCAAGAAGTAAAATGCTCCTTAAAATAACTCTGATATAAAAGACTGGTAAAAGAAGACAAAATATATATGTTTAAAAAATAATCAAGGAATAATATCAAACTCACCCACTGTTTCTAGGGACCTAGAGAGGACATGGGAGTGAGTATTCAAGTGATTTCTTCCACAGAAACAGGAATCTATGACCATTAGTCGACTCCAGACCTAAATCTGCATCCCTAAGTGCTCACTGAGGACTAATCCAGAAGCTTATGCAAGAAGGAAATCAAGAATAATTCTTCATGGCTTATTAAACAACCACAGCAACAACAGGATTCAAATTTCAAGAGACTAGAGAGTAAACTTAGTGTAACAAATAGATTGTCAGGAACCACAACCCACCAACTGATAGCAGAGGAGGACAGACTTCAGACAGATCTTCTGCAGTGATTACTTAGTCTCTCTTTTTGGCATTGAGCTTGGCAACCTTTGAAAGGCTTTTCATTTTCTAAGGGCAGATCTGCAGGACTTGCAAAAAAAATCTTAATAAACACCTTTAAATGAGGATTTAGACACCAGGCTGAGGAGTTCTTCATTCAGGTTGAGGAGGAAAGTGAGAGCTGTGTTGAGAAGGAGAATAAACTCTGTGTCAGCCACGCTGTAATCACAGTTGATCTAAAATAACTCCACTTAACCATACTATACAAATTAACATTGAGCAACACTCCCTTATTAAGTCTCATTAATTGCCCAGGACCTGGACGTACAGCTGGGATATGGGTATACAAGAAGTCCATTGGAAGAGATTCTCCAGTTCCCAGCCCAGGGTCTGACCTTCTCCATCCAGAGTGTTTTTGGCCATGGCCTACACGATGCAGATAAGCTGTCCACACCATTATTTATTTGTGACTGAAAATAAGGCTTGGGTGAACGTGCCAGGGAGAGTGCAGTGTTCCCACAGCCTTCTGGCATGAGTATTTCTCTTTTGTCAGCAGTGAAAGGTCTGGGATGCCGATGCTGAAGATAAGGGTGCAGCTGTGCCAGCTCTGCAGAGCTGAAGCAGATGGACCACGTGTGTGGGTGTTGCTCCGTTCCACTAGAAGAGAAAAAGAGAGATGGGAAGAAAAGGCTTCTACAAGTTCCACTTTGGAGCATTAGTTGTTGCCCACCAGGTTTCAATAAGAAGCCTGACCCCTCTTGCACTTCCAAAATCCAGTAGGTGATGTCATGTCCTCTTCTTCAAAAGCTCCAGTCTGGTTCAGCTCGCTCCTTAAATGCCTTTCTCAGCCCCAAAATCATGTAGCTGGAGCCCTAGTTGTTCAAGAGAGAGGAAAATGGGCCCCCCACCACAGGATGCTGATGATGGTAGAGGGCAGAAGGTCTCTCCAATGCCTTGCTTTGATAGTGTCATGAAGCCTGGAAGAGGCAGGATCCCAACTGAGTTTTGGAGTTAGAACCAACACAGCTTAACAGAGCTACTTGAGCCACTGGAGGACCTGAGGAGATCATAGAACAATAGAATCATTTAGGTTGGGGACCATTGAAGGTCCTCTTGTCCAGCCCCCATGCAGGGAGCAGGGACATCTGCAGCTAGAGCAGGGTGCTCAGAGCCTCTTCCAGCCTCCCCTGGGATGGTTCCAGGGATGGGGCAGCGACCACCTCTCTGGGCAACCTGGGCCAGGGGCTCAGCACCCTCAGCAGCAACAATTTCTTCCTTATATTCAATCCAAATCATCTCTTTTTATCTGTCTATATACATA
>NW_008619425.1:0-739 GCF_000691845.1 Merops nubicus | reverse complement strand
CCCGTATTGCCCTACAGATACATCTATTTATGATCATCTTCCAATGGGAATAAGAGCAGGGTCAGTGTAAATTTGCAGTAGCATAGCACAACTGAAATTTTTAATGATAAAATTGCACTTTTTATAAGCTATCTTCTCTAAGGGCATTTCCAGCCTTCATTCAATGATATAATTGTCCTTTTTTTTCTGATCTTTCTGATGTATTCTCAAAACTGACAATGAAAACAGCTCTTCTAGTCAGCTCCACCTTGTCTCTCTCATGCTCTGAGGGAGTTTCAATAGATATTTCAGCTACAGGAGACAGATGCTGCTTTGAAATATATTTTGTTTCCACTGGTTTTTAGCATAAAAAGAAAGTTAACCAAAAAAAAGAGAGAGAAAAGAGCACTATTATTGGTCTTAATGACTGGTAGATGTGAGCTAATTAGATTTATACTAAAAACTCAACCCAGGATTCAAGATGTGACATCACCAGTGCCCCAGTCCAAGGGGAAGATCCCTGCCCTGCTCCTGCTGGCCACACGAGTGCTGATCCAAGCCAGGATGCTGGTGGCCTTCTTGCTGTTAGGATGCTAGCCACATCTCTGAAGGAAGGCTGACACCATCGTGTCTGTCAATGGAAAAGTGTCTTGGTTTCCTCAACGGACAGGTCTCAAAGCTAAAAGACATCCCCCAGGCTTCATTGTCCTCACTTATGTATTTAGCTGTAGTGAATTAGTGGAGTCCCTCAGGGGTCGGT
>NW_008619424.1:0-31748 GCF_000691845.1 Merops nubicus | reverse complement strand
TAAATATAACTAAAAAATAACTAAAAAAGACTTCTGGTAAAATAAATGAAAATTAAAAATCGTAGTAAAGAAATGTCAGCTTTAGAGTAAAAACCAGATGTTTAAATTTGAAACAAGAAAGAAATACAAATTAGGCACAATAAGTTAATATGTATTTTTTTCTAGATGAATTTCCCTAGCTTTTGTCAGTTTGTAGTTTTAAAATTTATTATTTATTTTTGTCTTGCATGAACACAAAAACTCACAATGAAAAAAATGGATTAGTTGGCAGTTATTTATGGTAATATCTGTATTTCTGACCTGTACTAGAAAAGCTGATGTTTTTGTGATTGGATACTTTTTGTAAAAGAAATACAAAAAAAATTCTGTCACCTGGTCTACAGAATCCAGATAAGAAAAGTAACAGTGAAGCACAGAGCTTGTTCCATACATACAATGAAACTTACACAAAAAATGTTTTACATTAAGCACCACTTTTTAAATTGAAAAACTTTTTAAAAACCCATAATTTGTACCAATGAAAATAAGTATTGATGTTACTTTAAAAAAAATCCTTATTACAACTGCATCAGACATACAGAATGACTAATCAATTAATAATGAAATACATGTGCAAACCTCTCTCCTGATGCCTTAAGTAGTTGGTGAAGGGCAATAAATATTAGATCAAGATGTATTTATTACTATCTCATGATCTTCAAATCCATATCCTCTCACTAGTTGGAATAAACAGCATATGCTTCATCAGGAAAGTAATATGGTAGTTTTCAGCAGCAGGCAGAAATGCAGCAGAATTTGAATTTTATGATTCTCATGACAATCACCCATTTGCCTTGTAATATTTCCCTCAGTTTCCTGAAAGCATATGTACAACTAGATTTTAAGGAAGATGGAGCCTAAAATTTTGACAGGACTTCATGAAGGCAAGAATATTCTGACAGACAACAGAAATTAGTCCTTTAGTCCACCTTGAATAGCGAGACTGAATTATGAAAAATAAGTAGTTTAAAAATAGGCTGGAAATCTCTATGCTACTACATTAGGAATACAAACAACAATGTGGTAAAGTGCAACACCCAGAGTACTGTATACCTATGAGATCAGAAAATCTTGATGCTTTACTTGTCTTCAAAGAAAAAGTCATTTCAGCAACTTTTTAATATAGTTTGTTCTGCCAAGGAAAAAAAATCAATAGCTTCCAGTCCATCCACAGCACATACCTTTAAGAAACCTGTTTATCTGCAGTGCTTTGAGGAAAATACAGTGATAACAGGGGAGTTGAAAAGCCAATCCATGTCTGATAAAGTGTTGTGATAAGCTGCATACTGATTTTCTTCACACAAAATGTTATAAGGTGAATTGCACTGTTGCAACGCTTTCATTTCTGAAACACTCCTGAATGATGCTAAGTGGAAACATCAGCTTTCAACTGAAAATATCTTTCTATTATTTGGTTAACATTAATTTTGTTCTCACTAATTAACAGTCTGCCAGCTGAAGTGTAAAAAGAAAAGGTTTTTTCACATGTTCCCACTGCTGAAGATGTGAAAGCACTGTTGTTGAAATAAACAGTAGTTCAATAAACCCTCAAGGTAAGCAAGTATAGCTTGAATAACGGCTAGAACTGAGAAAACTCATCTTAAGTAATCCTGACCACCACAGCTAAAACTACTTCAAATTCATAGCTGTCATCTGAAGAGATTACTTGGTTTTATATAGTGAGGCTGACTAGCTGCTATTAACAGAAGACATCATGTTCCTCTATTTCTCCTGTATCTTATTCCAATGACAAGCTATATCTGCCCTCAAAACACGTACTGACTTCCCTCTACTTGGTAAGAGAAAGGGCTGCTCTCAATTTCCCAGTCTCACCTTCAGCACCTTCCAGACATAACAGAGATATTCTCACACCAGTCTTCAGAAAAAATCCCTATCTTACTGGAGAAATTGACTGAGGACAAAATATTATTTTTTAAGCTATTCCAACTGCTGCTATTCTAGAAATGCAAATTTCATCATTTTATGCAGTGTTCACATGGGTACTTCTTGCTGACCAAAAGTAAAGACCACTAATGGTGTCTTGACTAACACAATTTTATCTTAAAATGGCTGTGGGAACTTGCAAGTTCCACTGCTCAGATGCACTTTCAAAGTAAGCCATTAAGTCAGAAGCCTTGTAAGAATCTTGATAACCCTCCTGCAAAGGCCTGAACCTCCTCTCTGATGTTATGATTAATTTAATGTATTTGAATCATACAGTCATAGAATATCAGGTTGGAAGGAAAGTCAAGGAACATCTGGTCTAGCCATTCTTGGCAAAACCATGGTCTATCCAGGTGAATCTTAAAAGTGTCCAATGTTGGGGACTCTACCACTTCTCTGGGGAGACTATCCCAATGGCTGATAGTCCTCGTGAAAAATGTTCCGCTTGTGTGTAATTGGAATCCTCCAGAGCTAAGTTGTACCCATTTCCTTGTAAAAAGGAGTTTGCAAAATAATAAACACAGTAATACTTGCTTGCAAATAAAAAAATATTTATTTGCAAAATAAAACAGAAGCAGCTTGTTTACTTTCCATGGGAAGTAGCTTTGCTTACTGGGACTGCCTTCATCCTTCTGAATCTGAAAGGGAGATTTTCAAAGGACTTGAAATCATCTCCAAACACCAGGAGCAGAGATTAAGCTTTAGCACTGCTTCCCTGCTAAACACAATACAGCTAGGGTTTCTCACACACAGTCCTTCTGGAAGATGCTGCCAAAGATGAAAGCCAAAGATTTTATAAAGGGGTATGCTAGCACATCAGACTGCAAGGAACAGTCTCCTCTGAGGATCTCAAGCACTCAGCAGGCAAAAAAAAAAAACCAAAACTGGAATACTTATAAGACAAAAAAAAAAAAGAACAAAACTGGAAATCCCTCAACCATACAATGAAACAATCAGTATTCAAAAATACTTTAAAATAGAAAAAGATGCAGATTAGTTGCATTGCACACCTTTGGACAGATACAGAAGAAATAATCAACTATTGGGGGAACAAAGATATGGATTGCTCAGATTTATTAGATGCCAGGTAAAAAGAGAACGTGCCTGCCAATCATTAGGTTGAAGAATTACATAATTGTTTAGATGGATATAGTTCCTACTTTCAGACCGTACATACGTGATACTCATAACTAAGACTATGTATCTATGAACTTACATGTGACAAATTACAGCTGTCTGTAGGATGGGGATATTACTAAGGTACATAATGTCATAAGACTGGATTAAGTAGCTGAAATCAAAGAAATTCATGCCACCTTTTGTCAGAAAGCAAGTTTTGTCTCTGAAGTTCAGTTAAGGCTAGTCAAAGGAGCCAGGATTGATCTGACCAAGACAGAGGTCTACAATGACATCTATAGTGAACAGAAAATGATAGAGATTTCTAGTGCCCAATGTATCTTAAAGTAGATCTCTAAAGCAGGCCACATGAACTGTACCCTTAATGTGCCCTAAATTCTCTCCACCTATTGTAAAGGGAGACTAGGATGACTACCTCGGACATTGATTCACTCCTGACTTTTTCCAGAAACTGGAAATCTAGTATGGAGCTTTTGGTCACACTGCAATACCCACAATCACAGAAACAATGAGGATAATAACAAATGTTTCTGTCATCTTTAGCCGGGTGAAAGCAACTCTCTCCTGCTGGCAACGACATTTTTAATGCTATTGCCAACTTTACTGCACCTCCATAATTTATGTTGAATGTATCTTCTTCACAGTCAGCTGAAGAAATCTGATGAATGAAAAGGTCTGAAGCCCAGGCAACTTTTTAGACCACTTGACAAGCTCTTGTGTTTAAATTATTCTTGGTTTAAAGTTTCCATTTTGAAATCTTCACAAATGCAGAGAAATTGAACCACCTGACATCCCCAAAGTAACTCATTCTAATTCTTTAGTACTGTGGACAGACAGAAACAAGACTGGCAACATTTACTTTTGTAGAACTGTGTTTTTCAAATAACCTTTAGGTGCAAGACTGTAGTTCTGGGCTGCTATTTTCCTTGAGACTGTGATAATAAATTACTCCAAAGAGTTATACTATATGTGACTAAAATGAAAAGATAGTGAGCTTTCTTTTCATTTTGCAAGTTTTGCTTTGCCTGCCTAAGCTCAGACTATTTTAGAAGTACTGCAGACCCTTTCAAATTATCAGAAACTAGCAGGTGAAATCTAAGCACTTACAACAAACTTATGGCAAAGGGTAAATCTACAGATAAAGACACATTTTTCTCCTGCCCACTGATCAGCTTAGAAAGAAAAGTAAGTACAGAAGCATAAAACATTACTGAGAAAGAAATATTTTTATTGTTAAAAGATAGTCATGGACACCAGTGGTTTATTTTTTCCTTCCTGGGTGTGTTCTTTCACCTTTAAGCACTGTAAGATAAAGTAAGCTTGTGAACAATATTTGTTAATAGTAAAAGAAACATTACATCCTTATTTTACCACCTACAAACATTTGTAAGTAAAGATAGACTATAGTTCCCTGAAAAGGATATTTTAAAGCCTCTTATTTTGGTAATACATTTTATTCATACATAATATCATTAATAACCTAGGCAAAGGTCAACATTTTATATGATGCAAACTGAAAAGTTTCTTAACAAGTATAATGATGTTCAAAATTCTTACCCTGCACTTGACACCTGCTGTAGTTACTCAAAAAGCATACACCAACCATACACTGTAATGTGTCTGAAACAAGTATGGTCTTGCACAGCCTTAAATATATTTTAACTAAAGATATTCCCCCATGTACAGGAAAAAAAAAAAGCATCACTAAGAACAAAATCAGTTTCTTACTTAAATAGCCATAATATACCCACTCCTATCTTACCTTTCCCCTGACAAGTTTCCTGGTCAGACAATCAGATTTCATCTCCTAAAAAATGGATTTGTTTTAAGCAAACAGTCCCTGTCACTTAATTGATAACAGAGATGTGTCCAAAAGAAGTCTTGTACAGTTCTAACAATAATGATACAATTTGCTCTATTGAATTGGACTGACAAAGAATGGATTTTTACATCCATTTAGTGTCATGTGGAATTAATAAAATATAGAGACTTTATTGCCATGTAACAGCAGAATTTTTATCTATTTTTTAATTAATAGGATTTAGGCTAAAAAATATGTATTTACTTTTAAAATGTGACATTAAACCACTCTATGTTAAAATACCTTAAAATTTTAAATAATATTCAATATTACATGCATGCTGCTACATCTGAAAGGATGTCAGACTACTAACAGGAAACCAATTGGCTTAGCCACTGAAACAAAGACTCTTGAAATGACAGAAAAGATTTTGATTTCTAGCCTTTTCTGACAGTGTTGACATTCCTTTTTCATTTCAATTCCTGCTAACATTGTTCAAGATTGAGGAACTAGGTTCACAATATTAAAAGCAGAAACATGTTTTTTCTCTAATGGGTGAAGAGGCTGAGACCTCACAGAGTTAAAACCATGAAGGTGGTGATGATATCAACAAATAAAATAACTAGCTATAGATAGACTTTCCTTTATTGAGTAATTTGTTTCCAAAGCCAAAACACTATTGAATCCTTTATTATAGCTCTAATGAACTATTTTAAAAACAAACCTATATTTTACTTGAACTAGTAGTATAGACAATAGCATAGAAGGCACAATTCATAAAAAATGCTTTATCTGAAATATTTTCATGCATTTGTATGACTGCTTCCATTTTTCTTAAACTTTTTTCTGCTTTTGTGTTATATATATATGGATAAGAAGAAAAACTAGTTGTTTTTTTCCCTCTTTTTGCCACCCATTATATCAAATGTCAAACTTTGTACAAATAGCAACACAATCTCATACATGTTTCATAGTTTATTGCATTAAATTTAATAAAAATTAAAATGTTTTAAATAACTGTGTTTTGAGGCAGTCTAACCAATCCCAATATTCAAGCAGAGGTGGTTAAGAATAAAATATCCTATGCCTATCTGGTACACAGAAAACAAAAAATAAGAAAAAAAAATAAAAAGAGAAAGCAAAACTTAATGAAGTTTTAGGGGGTTATCCTACAGTAACAAATTGTACTGAGTACTCCATGGAACTAAGAGCAAATGATCCCTTTTCTTTTTATCAGTGATGGATGACATCATACAAATGCAACTACATCACAACAAAGAATATTATATCAGCAAATCAATTGTCAAATCAATTATCAAAATAATTTTTTTCCTTTGTATGGCAGACAATAGTCTTATTAATCAGTCACAAACTCTTGCTTACTAGTTGATAGAATTTAAAACAATTTATACATGCATGTGCACACCAAAGCTTAAGAACTGCTAAATTAACATAGTGATAGTTTAAGCTGATGTAATGAGTATTTTAACATAATGCTCCCAGAACAGCATATGATAAACTTAAATTGCATATTACTGATGTAGAACCTTCACTATTTCTTTTCTCCATAAACTGGACACTATTTAAAATATCTTTGGCTTTTAATAAATGACTCTTTTTACCCATTGAGACTTTTCAAAATTATATCAAGAGCTTTTTCATCAAATTAATTTTTTCACCTTTTTTACATCTCTGTATTCATAGCACAGTGCATGGAAGTAAATGGGGAAATGTATGTGCAAACTTGGCTAAAGTTACATTTAGGTAACCCTCTCTTTTTCAAGTCATGGCATCTGAAGAACATATTCCCTACATCACATAGCATCTATTAGAACAAACAAACAAACAAACAAAACAAATCAGGCCCAAAACATGTAATTGTTGCTCTGGTCACAAAAGCAGTTTCCTTCAAAAAAAGCACAGCACATTAACTAACAAGCATAAAATAATTCACAATACATACAATATCAGGGCTTTACATACCATCAAGAAAGCAAGAAAAAAGCAAGAAAAGAAGGCAAAAGAACAGGAAAAGATACGGGGAAAGGGAACACTGCAGAAGTATTACATATTTTGTGTGGTATGCAATAACTTTAAAATAGGTCTGATTTAATTTTTATGGACTTAATATTGTAGCAGAATAACCATAAACTAAAAGCATTTAAAATTTTCGACATCCATTCCCTCCTCCTGACTGCTTTTAAAAATTATTTTTTATTATTTCATAGTAAGTGAAGTTAATAAATGGTAGTCAAAGTGGGAAAGAGATTTCCTAGAGAAATGTAGGCAGGAAGTTAAAGTTTTAAAGGTATCATCAGGTCTGATCTCCATGTAACCTGAGGCGTATACTTATTTATCAGCAATTACATCACAGTTAGTTCTTGAATTACATTACATTAAATAAGAACACCCAAACAGGTTAGGAGATGATGTTAATATTACCTTTGTAAAATGAGTGGGCAAAGCTCTGCTCAGGAATTAACTTGGCAAGGAATCCATGGTTCAAACTTGGGTGAGGGATAGATGGTATGACCACAACTGTGGAGAAAATCATGGAATCAAATGTGAGCCGGCTTGTATTCATGTGTGGCCTGGTCCACTGTGGATCCATGACAGATACCCTATCTCATTGAAACATGCAAATATGGCATTATCAACAAAAAAATGCATTTCTAAAGAAAGAAAACAAGTTCTGTATCAAGAGATAGGAAACAGTATTATTTGGGCACTTCAAGAGCAACACTCACAGGGAAAAAGAGACACAGGTAGATACATATACACACATGCACACAGGCAAGACAATCATGGATGGATAGTTCAGTGAAACTAGCAGTTTCTTAGTGCAGAATCATAACATATACTCAGGAAGTCACAAAATAAAAAAAGTTTTATCCTAACTGATTATGTTCATGTAGTATATTTAAAATTGAAAGCATACAAGCACACGGACTTAAAAAATTGTGTATACGTAGTAAATTAAAACATCATGATGAATCAGAAAATAATGAGTAAATGTAAGCATGACAGGAACTGGAAGATAAATTCTATGAAGAATGAAAATTAGCAACTCCATAAATGAAGAAAGTAACTCAAAATCAATACAAGAAGAAAAACATACATAAAGAGCTTCATGGACAAGTTCAGTTACTGTTTTCAGCTCTTAACACAGAAGGTACAGTTAGAATCAATCCAATCTGACTCGAAAAAACCTACTGAACTCACAGTGTAAAATATTTGAAACAAAGTGGGGTAAAATTGGATCCCTAATTTATGACAGGTTCTGACAGATAACAGACTCCCCCCTCTCAGGCTAAACAACACATGCTATAACACCCACTACTACTACTAAAAATCACTAACAATTCAGTCAAAGAAGGCAACAGAAATACTTCCTTTTTATTATATTGTTTCCATAGACTTTTAAATGCAGGCACCAACACAACAGGACTCCATGAAAGTCCTCAAGTCCTCCACCACTACCCTTTCATAAATCTTGTCACTCAAAAGAGTTCACATGGGCAAACAGCTCTGTTTGCCATTGATACATAGCTAAGAGTTAAAAATACCTGTTCTCCCTAACAAATAACAGAATGAGGAAGTTGTGTTAATCAACTATCACGTACTTTGCAGCTTTACACCATCAAGCACCGTTTCTTCCTAATTATTTTCAAATTAAAGAAAAAGAGGCATAAAAAAAGAAACATGCAAATGAAAATTGGTTGTACACTATAAGCAAATATACAGAAAAACTGAAATCTGCCAATGTACATTAAAGAAATTAATGATTATAGAGGAAGAAAGTAACAAGCGATTTCCTATTAGGATCCTAAGCTATTCACTAAAAATACTTTGTAGTAAAATAATTACAGTCCCAAAAAAATTCAAATAAAATTTGAAGAAAACAAATGTACCTGTACTTGTTGGTGAATTTATTTCCTGTCTGATATTTCTACCTGCCTGGCTCCCAGACCTTGCAGTTTCTCGTTGTGGCTCTAGGATATCACGGTATTTGGAGACCATCAGAACAGAAATAAAGTAGACTACTGCCAAAGCTAAGAACTGAGCCTGTTTGCTGTCATCCTGTATTGGAGAAAAAGGAACAGATCTATAATGTTGGACATTTCCATAGAATTTTCACACAAGATCATCACAAGTCTTAATAAATAACACCTTTCTGAAATGTTTCTGTTAGCATAACAGCAAATGGATTGCATAGATTTAATGGATTTTCAGTGGAACACTACGAACACAGCATGTATTAAATACTGAATTTTACAGGTAATTTGGCAACTACCCAAATCTCTGGGACTGTGACATCAATGGGCTTTACAGAACAGAGGCCTGACTCTACTCTGAGAGTGCTTTCAAGGCTTCCCAACAGCAAGGGCAATAGACTTTTGTAGTTCCAGGGATGAGACTCTATCTAGCCTCTCTCTATTCCTATAGCATCTTCACCTTCTCTGAATTCTGCAAGTATGGATTTTCTATTACAAATACAGTGTTTGCTTTCCATGTTTTCTGGGTGTTATTCAATTGGCTGCATGCCTTTGCAATTCTTTAAATAACTACAAATTCAGTTCTTTCACATAAATGCCAGAAACAATATTACCCCTATTATTCCTTCCTCATCTAGAAAAAAAGTAAGTGACAGAAAATCTCCACCCAAATTCCATCTTGCTCTTTCAAGATGATCAGGTAATCCTGACAGAAAATTATTTTTTTTTGTGTCAAATTCTACTTCCTTCTTTTTAAAGCTATTTCTAACTTCAGTCTTCACTTCCATCCACTCAAACATAGGTTGGAGAACTAAACATAAGATATCTATTGGCATACATATAATAACAATTCCTATTGTACTAATTGCAAAAAACCCTCCCACATTATGGTGCAGTTTTATGCTAAAAGCAGTTGCAAACAAATCTGAAAACCATTTTAATATATATTTATATACAGTATATCTCTACATATGTTTATAAGAACTAAATTGTTGTTATATATCCATTTGCTGCAGTTCTGTAATACATATACTAATTCTTTCTCCTACCCTGATTGGACAAAGCTGACACCTTTAGTAATACAGTTTTCATCAGCATAGGTCATAACTGATTTATTCTGGCTGTGATTACTTGGCTAATCAAGTCTGACCATTAAACACAGTTAGCTCCTAATCTCAAGTAGCTTACCAGTGTGATTTCATAGTGCAGAAAGCGGCTGGTAGTTACAAAGCCACGGGCAGATGGTTTGCAGGTAATATACAAAGTGCAACATATGAAGGATATTTTTAATTCTGGTACAATAAAAACACAAGTGAAGATTTTGCCGAAGAAAGAACACCACATATTACTCACCACATCACGAAAAACCACTGCTCGTAGACGATTAATATCAACATCCTGAAGAAGCCTATCGGGGTCTTTTATAGGAGAAAGGTTGCCAGGGACATTTTCAAGGGGAGTCTAAAAGCAAAAAGCATTGAGATTTTTCCACCCTCCAAAGCATTTATTTTAGGAACTTTTTTTTTAATATATTGCGTCAATCTTAGATGCTTTTTTACTACCAATATACTTCCAACATAATACTCAGACAAGGGTTCTAGAAATAAAGCACTGTTTTGGATTGTTGTCTTATTACTAACTATCTAGATATAAATTGTTACATCTTTCCAGTACCTCAGAAAAATTGTATCTCCTCCCACAGATAAAAATAACAACCATAATTATTAAGATAATTTGCACACAAAAGATTATTTGAATTACAGTTGTTTCATAGCAGTACAATAAATTATTCCTAATATGTGTGTTAAATTTAAAAAATATGAGCAGACATATTTTTTAAAAACAATTTAGGTTCATCTTACTGAGAATTATTAGAGACTGCTTATAGAATAACTTCTAGTCTTAGAAAATCATAGAGTAGTATGCTTCCTTTAAAAAATTATAATGCATTACAAATAAAGCCTAAACACCTAAAAGTCTCTTCTATTTATTTGCTTTACACTGAATGTGATAAGTGGAGAAATGTAATGTTTTCATGAGATTTAATGAAATAATACTGTGAAAGAGCCGAGTGTGTAAATGCTATCTGAAAAACTATTTTGAGAAGAAAGGCCACTGAATTTCGTAATAAAAATATGATAGCAAAAAAAAAAAGGAATCACTGAGATCATATGAAGTGTTGTATTTTATTCATGGGCTGTGCTAAACTTTGACATTTTGGTTTCAAGAATGAAAGTCTAAAGATGTAAACAAGTTTAAAAAAAGAGATGAACAACGAATTAAAGAAAGTGGAAAAAATAAACAGTAATTGAATTCTAAACAAATTTAATACCTAAAATCAGATAGAAACAACTGATGCCTAATATGCCTGCAAAGTTGAATTTACCAGGATTCAGATATTCCACCAACAAAGATGTGATTGCAGGATGTCATAAAAACTGCAAGTGCCCTGACAGATTAAAAAAAGCTATGTAGGTATATATGACAGAAGTGTTATGGGACTTGCTCTTTGAAGTAGCCCAAACAAGAGGGGAAAAGATGTTTAAAATTGCTCCAGCCACGCTACTGCATTAACCTTTTAGGTTTCAACTAAATGCCCTCACAGACTTTTACCTTAAACCAGTTAATAGCAAAAGCTTAAGCTTCTGCCAAATATTTGAGAAGGCAGTTAAAATTATTTTCTGATCCTACCAAGCAGTGGTACAGACTTGTCATTGCTGTTGGAAACTGAAGACTGGGTTACCTTGGTTGCTGCTGATGCAGTTACACCCTGAAGAGCATCTTGGGCTTTACTGCCGATTAGGGATGTCTTGTTCACTTTCTCTCTCTGCCTTTGCCGACATTCTAAGCAGTTTCTCACAGCCACACAACAAACTAAAACAAAGTTATTAAAATGCTATAAATCAGAATGTTTTCCCATTGTTATGTTCAGAATATAAACTAGCAGTCTGTACGTCTAGTTAGATATGTCAATAACCACTTCCAAACAGTAAGTGCAACATAGTACAAAAATTATTCATAATTTGAGAGTTTAAAAGCACGTTGAACATAAGATTAGCAGAAGAGCAATATGCCAAATGGCAGACAAAATTTAATTTTCACAAGGATAAAGTGATATAGTTTGCATAGAATAGTTTGAACTATTAATACATTTTCAATTTTCCTAAATTAATTCTAATGGCAGTGTAAGTAGTGAAGAGAGGTGCCAGACTATTGCAACATATATTAATGTCCACAGTCTGCACATGCTTTTAATCTGACATAGCTTATAACTAGTCTTTCAAATCCATGGAGACTTGGATAAAGAAACTTGCAAAATGCAGGTACAAGGGAGTTTTGAGAAACAAAATTTCTCCGTTTACTTACTTATAGTTAATATTTTTACCCCTATTAAATTTATACAACTTGAAATATGCAAGAAAGAATAATATCAGACATGTCATTTTAACTTATTCTTGTGCCTAAACTGAATAAACCTTAAAAACTGTATCAAATCAATAATAAATGGGATTTCATCACATCATAGTCAGTCAGTATAAGTCCTTGCCTACATATGTTAGTATTTGATCCATCTGTAGCTCATTGATCTGTAAGTAATTACTTAATACATACTGATGACTTACCAAGCCTTAGGCACTGTCGCATTAGACCTCCAGAAGACATGTTTTTTTCAGCTTCAATCTCACTAAAATTTAGAGAACTGGCAAATACTAGCACATCAACCATTGCCATTAGACGGCTGAGAAAAGTTACTGCTGTCTCTGCTGACATCCCTTGTGTCACTTCAATATTTTCCAATTCAGTCTTTAAAAGAAGATAATTTAATTAAACAGTTGGAACACAACTGACATATAAAGACAGCGCATACACATACAAATCTAAATTGTTATGCTTCATGACAAAGACATTGAAATTTATTTTAAAATCTATTACCATTAACATAAACTGTGAGTGAAATTCAAAAGTAAGACAGCACGAAAAGTGAGAAAATTATTTGCATGCTCTAGTAGATGAGAAAGACTTTAATCTAAATGCAAAAGTTATTAACAATTACATAAAGAGAAAGTGTGGCCAGATAGTAAAACAGTGCACACTGTTTAAGGGTGCAATCTACTCCTACATTCTTCATAGGCTAAGCAAAGTGACAGGCAACAGATAAAAGTAATTGCTGTCTGTATAGCTTTTAGTTTCCTTTAGATAAACAAGGAAATGTGAGGAGTGGAGTAGGAAAACCCAGGCAGCTTTGCTCTGTTTCAATGAATTGATTCTCCCTGGGAATGCTTATACCATGCCTGTATAGGAGCCTGACAACATCCAATTCTGGAGATCAGAAGAGATCATTTACTCCCTTACAACAGCAACAGGAGGGAATTAAAAGTGTAACTGGTTCTACAGTGAGTCGCTCACGTTTCCCAGAGGATGGCCACTTCTTTCCTAATGTAGTGTTGGACTCTCCTTAATGGGAATCCACAGAAAAATGCTGAACGAAGCAAATATTTCTAAAATCTGAAAATGTGCCATGTTTTATTCAAAAAGGATATTTAGATGTCCAGACCCATGTTTTGAAATGCATTAAAGTGTCTAACGTTGCAGATAAGTGGGCAAACAGTAAGTCTAATTAAAACAATAAATATCTGTTTAAGTGGCCTTAACTCTGGAGCCAGGCAGAGTTGAAAATGGGGCTTAGTACTTGACTGCTTCCACATTTATATGCCTAAATACTATTTAAAATATTGTTTACAGATGGTTGATTCTTACTGCTTGTCAACAAGACTTCAGATTGCAGGGCTTTTTTTGAACACAGAGTTCAGTCCCTTTGAAAAGTATTAATTTTACTGTGTTTATTTTTATTCATTTGTTTTGAAGAAACTATAAAAAAATTCAAATATATTTTGTGCCGTTAAGGCTCTTCTTTTCCAAAGCAAAAGTAGTACATAAAAATGAAAGGTCCTTCATTTCCATTCTTCTAAAAAGTTAGTATCCACACTCATAAGGCACTCTTTAAAATATTTTAGATCCAAAATTATGAAAGTGCAAACTCTGCCAAGCAGTATTAAGGAAACAACTGAAAGATGAAGGATATAAGGTGGCATGTGTCACCACAATGATAGATACCACTTCATTTAATTTCTCTTAAGGATGTAACATGTCAGTTATATGAGTGACTTGGAAAGGGCTGTCATCTCTCTGATCTGCCCAATAATATCAGAAAAAATGGTAAAATGACAACTCTCAGAAGAACAATTTCCAGTCTATCTTCTTTAGCCAGGTCTCCCTGGCTTAGTGTGTGCCGTGTTCCTACTTTTTGGAAAAATAAGTTGCTAGTTTTTTGTAACAGACTGGAACATCATGTTTGAAAGCACTCATCCAAAGAAAATATATTTGCAAGAATCTATAGCTCTAGCAGTCTGCTAGAAAAACTCACAGGTGATTATAGAAGATTGACCTTTGAACTCATGCTGCTTGAAATAACACCAGGCTTGCTAGCAGCCAATTCGCTGCCGGCTGTTGATTTTTCTCAAGCTTCAACTGTGTTGCATCAATCACAGCCTTAAACCTTCTCAAAATAACTGGGTTTCTTTTTGTTGTTGTTTTGCAATTTATGTAATGAATTCATTTTATGTAATACTTTAGTGCATTTTACCAAGACTTCTGCAAACTTTGAGTTGAAAAAAAAAAAAAAAACAAAACTCTTTTCAAATCTCCCTGAAATTGTTGGATGAAAGAAAAAAAAAAGAGACTGACAATTTTTTACAGTCAAACTTACCATTAGCTCTGTTAAATACAGCACACTGAAATTCTAATAGTGCTTATAATGAGCTCCATTTCTGATGCTATTAGCAATATTTTAGAGAGGTGTAGCTCAAAAACTCTTTAAAGAGCGAACTGATCATCATTTCATGATGAAGTGTACCTTAAGAGCAGTAATAAGTCTCTCATACAATTAACATATTTGAAGCCTAAAGAGTTTTTATGTTGACAACCACACTTATAACTTAAATTAGCTCACAGACCTGTCTACATTCAGTCCAGTAACTAAAAGTAAACACCATACTTGACAACTCGTTAAGTTAGTGAAGGGAAACATGTTAGGAAAAGTTGATTACATCCAAAATATTCCTATTCATATCCTAGTATATGAGATAAGAAAATAATAACAATAATAATAAAGCCAAATCATTAAATAATCAAAAATAACATATTTTTGAAAATGCAAAAAATGAAACTTACAGCAGCAATACTAACCTTAGAGCCCTGGACATGCAACAGACAAAACAGACAACAGATCACAACAATAAAAGAAAAAGAAAATTATTTAAGTTAACTAAAAATAGCATGTAAAATTGAAACAAATTAGCATCTTGGAATTTTACATTTGTTTAATTTATAATTAGAACAGCAAAACATTTCAGCTCAGCATGAACATTTGAAAATAAAGACTACTAAGAGAGAGCGATGCACAAGGAAAACAGTAAATCTTGTATTAATATGGAGTTCATGTAAACACTGATTCTTCCAAACCAATGTACATTTTATAGAGTATGCAGAGCAATTTTATGAAGCAATGTAAACCAAAGTAATGTTTTCACTGATTATATAGAAATAAAATGAGTGCTTTACAAGAAGCCATTCAACTGAAATGTAATAAAGTAGTTAATCCTTGTATGAGGAGGCAAACATATTCAAAATGCTTTGACAAACAAATATAAATCACAAAAAGCAAACTGGGTCTTCATGCATAATGTTCCCTGCTTTGAAACAACATAAGATAGCTCATATATAATATATTTGAGTGTGATTTCTTCAGCCTAAACCAATATGCTAGATATTTGAATGCTTTTGAATCACAGGGGAAAAAAAAAATTCTCTAAGCCTTTAGGACAGAATTAATCTTCAAATTCCAATGTTCACAATTCAGTAGGTGTATTAAATGTTTAGGTTTTAGTTTAAGCAGAAGCACTTTCTTTCTTATCACAACGGGCTAGGAACTTATCCTTAAGTTTATACTGGTTGTGTTTTAAAAAGAGAAAGAAATTCAGTTTTCAAGACTCTGTCAGTATTTTCGTCATTTAAATAGTAGAAAAACATAATTTAACAGAAAGAAAACCAAGCTGAAATAAACTTTCCTTTAGGAATAGGAAATACCATGTTCAACCAGTTTTTAAATGCGTTTTACTCTTTTGTAGCTGGATGCACCTCAAGAATTAACCTGTGGCTATTGTCTTTCGATTACTAGATGACAATTCTTACATCAGTGTGTCATTATTGATTCTCAGAATCATTGTTATAGATCACACAGCACCTGTGGCATCACATGAGGCATGAACATACATACACTATATACAGGACAATATCTCATCTTGGCTTTTAATCCACAAATCTAGTAAGGCTCTCTTCAAATGTTTAATTGAGTTTTGTAGACAGACATTCAATAACACCAGCAGCCCTCAGATCACAATTTGAGAGGTGCTGTTTTAAATGCTGCAAGCAAGAATTGGAATTATAGACTTCATAGAATCAGAGGAAAAAAACAGTAATTGCAAGGGGTCTGGAAATTTACTCCCAACTGTCACATATATGTCAACTCCTCAACTCTTTTTATGCCATACTCAATGTCCTCAAGTCCTTGTCACAGCTGCTATTCTTGTAGTAAGTAACAATTACTTCAAATTCCTAGTTTGTACACTGAGTGTTTTATCTGGCAGCCAGCTGCTATTTTTCCCTACAGATCCCCAGATATGTTATTTTTTAAACATGTTCACCATCTTAAAAATATCTTCCTTATAGCTGTAATTAAAAGAAAATCCTCAAAGACCTCCCCTCACAGAAAGGGAAATAAAAAGGAAATCATTATTTTATATTCTATGACCTCCCTGGAAGAGTTATCTAATAACCCCAATTTAACAAGCAAAATGTCAGAATCTACAGATCCCCAGATATGTTATTTTTTAAACATGTTCACCATCTTAAAAATATCTTCCTTATAGCTGTAATTAAAAGAAAATCCTCAAAGACCTCCCCTCACAGAAAGGGAAATAAAAAGGAAATCATTATTTTATATTCTATGACCTCCCTGGAAGAGTTATCTAATAACCCCAATTTAACAAGCAAAATGTCAGAATCATCAGTGGAACACACACCAGTTTATACTGTAAAACAACAAAACTGGTTATATTTTTTTATTACTATTTCCTTCAATTTCAAATTGTTTCACATATACAACTGACAATTCTTTAAAAACACCTGCATTTAAAACAAGTCCTTGTATAGACCCTGAGACAGAGGTAGTGTAGAATTGAAATCCAGTGAAACAATAAACCATGTGGGAATAGATGACTGTGAATTACAGTAAACTTTCCCCTGTATCCCATACAAAATGTATAAACTTCACTGTACACCTGAGTCACCGAGATTTGTGAGTGGCTTGTTTTCATAGGTAATACTTTTCTTTTTTTTTTTTTTTTGTAGTCATGTTTAAAGGCTCCTGTTCACAGCACTGGAACATAATCATCCTAGTCTGGATTAGGATTTAAAAAAAAAAAAAAAAAAACAAGACAAAAGGCAGATTTCTATTACAAGAATTCAATAGTGAGGAAATTCCATAATTAGGATTGCTTGTTCAACAGCCAATAGGGGATGATAGAATAATTTTCCACCCAGCCCAAAAGAATTGCCATTTCACTCCAAATCCTACCTATGCAAAGTAAAAAATCATTTTGAAATGGGAAATTCCCACATTAATCTTTGTAAAAAAATGATGACAGTACTCTTTTTCAGCAAGGGAGAGAACCCAGCACAGAATCTGTTGCACAAAGAAAATAAAGAAGCCCACAATTCCTCCAATATTCTGAAAGTCATTTTGCTAATTCAGCTTTTATTTTCTGCATATAGCATTAATTAATTTCAGCATCTATTCTACTAATGATAAATAGGTGATATGCCTTTAGACGTCCAATATGGGACAAAATAACAAAATAAATATGTCCAATGGGACACAGTTAATAACTCACTTTATAGCATATTGTTGAGAAGAGAGTTTTTAACAGACATTTAGAACAGATTAAACAAGATTAAGCCTACGGACTCAAACTGGCACACCATGAGATGTGACTCAAGCCTACAAAGTCATTAATGATACAAAGGTGACTCAAGAAATTATTAACTGCTCCATTCATAGCACAAAGAGTAAGGCACATAGTGGCCTTATACATATAAACAGGCTTAAACAAAACAAAGAGAAGTGTTTCAAAGGTTATATCATTATTTTGTTAGACTCAGTGCCATAGGATATTATGGAGGCTAAAAGTGTAAGTTGCTTCAAAAAAGATTAGATAAGTCTAGAAGGATAAATTTCTCAGTAGTTATTAAACATGACAGCCTCTCTAGCTGTTAAAATCCTAAATGCTGAAATGAAATATCATTAGAGCAATGAATATGCTTGCTCAGGCTTCTGTATTTTGATGTCAGGTGCAACCAGTCAATGTTGGAACCAGAATGCTAAGCCAGCCAGACCCTTGGACTGACCCAGTGAGGCAGTTTATGTAACATAAAAAGCTTTTTTTTGCTAAGAAGTGAAGTATTGCTTTACTGGACTTCTAACATTGTGCCCAGTTTAAGTTACAGAATCACAGGATCACACAGAATCACAGAATGGTTGAGGTTGGAAGGGATTCATGATATACAACACAAAATTTGGACTGTGTAAATGGTGGAAAAAACTCATTCGTTGGTGTAAATAACTACAACACAGCAGGTTCCATCCAGAAATCAAGAACCATTTTTTCACTTTGAGGGTGACTGAACACTGGCACAGGTTGCTCAGAGAGGTGGTGGAGTTTCCACCCTTGGACATACTTAAAAGTCACCTGGACACAGTCCTGGGCAACTGGCTCGAGGTGACCCTGCCTGAGCAGGGTGGTTGGCCCAGATGACCCGCAGAGGTCCCTTTCCAACCTCAACCATTCTGCAATTCTTTGAACCAATGAGGGAGAAAGTGTATTGGCTCTTTCCTCCCTTGAGAGTTGCTTTGGCAGAAAGTGTCACTAAAAGGCCTGCCCTAAGTTCTTTTCATGCAGTGGAGACATCATATAAATCTTCCAGCTTCAGATCTCTCTTCCAATTAGCACCTCATGGAAGGAGGAGAGTGAGTCAGAGTCTTTTGTAACTGATTGCAAGCACTGAATTACTTTGCCCTTTCAAGACTAAGAAGAAATATGTTTCTAAGCCCACTTTCTCCACGGCAGCTCAAGGATGGGAAAGTATTAGAAGTCTGAGAAGCTCTATGAAACACTTTTGCATTAATCATATGATGGATACTCAGAAGTGGACTGATGCCCAGGAGGGCATCTGGTCCCTTCATAGCTGTGATCCAGAGTGAACAGAGAGGGAGAGCACCTTCTTTAAGAAGGAGGAAACATGCTGGGATCTTTGTATCTGTCACAATGATGAATGAATCCATCTTCCTGCTAATGTTTATGGACAGGCAATCATAGGTCAAGAACAAAGTTGAATGGGAGGAAAGAACCTCTCTGCTAGATGGAAGTGATTATGAAATCATCATCAAGATGGCAACGGTTATTTCCAGGTGAAGGTAAACTGTGAATATTTCAGTTACGTCTCCCCACTCTCCTTGTACACATAGGACAAAAGTAATCCCGCCTTATTATTTTTAATCTTACAGAATAGGATTAATTCAATTTGAAACCAGCTACTGATCTTTTAGTGAATGAGTTTATTTCACAATTTAATTTTATTATCTTAAACAGATGGCAAATCTGAGCATTCGAGTGATACACACAGGCCCTGTGTAGTGGAGAAATGTGTGTATAATATACAAATTTGAAAATGCAGGCTTTTGGGTCAATGCCTATGAAAATCACTGCTATTGCAGCAAGGCAGCATCAACCCACAATGTTTTAACAACAGGGCGTGTAATTTATGAAGCTATATCAGCTATCTATCAATACACACACACACATGTATTTCTTAACCAGAATAGAGGGAAATAGTAAACTGCAAAATGATTATTCTATAGAATGGCTCTACAGTATCATAAACTAGGACAAGAGCTAAAAAACCCACAAAAAAAATTCAATGGAATTGCAACCACATTAATGCTGTGCCTGTTTTGTATTTTTATGTTAAAGATAGGAAAGAGAACATCTTTGTTTTCAAGTTATGTGTAAAAGGTGGTTGGTTTTTTTTTGTTTGTTTGTTTGTTTGTTTGTTTTTTAAAAAAAATCTCCCAGTGTCCCTTTATCCTAAAGGCTGATAGTACAGCCTGCATCTCAAGATGGCTTGGTACATATGCTCTCATCTTGTCAATATTCACAATGTAGCACTTGCAAAATCTTTTATTCAACAACCTTGATGTCATTCTTCTGACCATGGACAACTAAAGACCTTCCTGTGAGTTTTGCAGTTTTGCTTATAGCAAATATCTTTCCAGTTAACATAGTGAAAATGGTAAAGACACAGCATTTTACCATTAATTGCCTGGCTTAAAGTCACTAGTACTGTTTAGCCAACTGCTAGTCTAAATATTCATACCTTTCAAACAAAGTCGTGCAAAACAGGCTTTTTTTGCTAGCTAACTAGAAGTAATAGTAGAGGCATAGTAAAATAATCTCAGCGGCAGAATGGGTAGGACAAGGAACTGAGCTTCTACTGCTAAGCTACATTTATAGCCTCAAGTGCCCACCAGTCACATTACTTCAGAGGAGCCTCTTTGTCCCTTCTGGGCCTCATTTCTCCCCTTTCAAAGACCAATATTCACTGGAGATGCTTAGGGGGATGCTCAAGGTAAAACATTTAGTATGAAATAAATAGTTATAGATATTATATGCAGAAACAAAACTTCACATTCAAATACTGTAAATACTATTGACAGTAACACAATATTTACAAAATATTTCTCCCTTTTTCATGAAGCATTTTATTAGGCTACTTTGCCTGACTGAGCTGTGATAACCTAAGAATTTACAACTTACTAAAAATCTATTGAAGGAAGAAGTAAACAGAGTGGTGAGGGGATGACTTCTGATATCATTTGCCATGCAAACAAATGGTGGCCATGCAAAACAGATTTATGAACGTCAATGACTATCCATCATAAAGCATGTGATTTTGTTACAGTGATCACAATTTGTAACCATGATTCTAATGGTCTGCTCTTTCAAATGAAATATTAAATACCTATGAAATAATTTTTACTTAGTACTGCTTCTCTAATACAATTAGCCTTTCAAATGGAAAATATTATGAACACTCTGTATACCAAAACGTAAGAGTTTTGATTATAAATTTAAATATTTTTAAGAAATTAACAGAGAGTGAACAGAAGTTCCCAAAGAAGGAAAGTCAGCTGCAAAAATTTTTGTCTTAACAACGATTTCTAATATGACCACTAGGTGGAAATATTGTACTTACAGTTGGGGATGTGGCTGCTGACAACAATGGTAAAATTCCTCCACAAGCAATAATAATGTTGTCTACCATCTGGGAAATGAGGTGTATTGTGTTGTGTACAAAAATAATATTTTCATTGCTATTGACAAAGTCCATCACAGACTTTGTGGAGTGACTGCAAGAAAGGAAGAAAGGATGGATTAAAAAGAAACAGTTCAAATAAAAGTTTAGCTAAATTTATTCTTTGCAACCAGACCATGAATATTTCTTTGATAAAAAGGCAACATCTTAACTACAAAACTTTGCATGTAAAATGTTTAAAAATATGAACAGGACTAGTCTAATGAACAAATGGATTGATATCTGTTTTCACAAGATCAGTTTCAGATACCCAGGCAAGTGAAATGTCTTGTAACCTTCACATTAACCAGTACTTCATTTCACAGGCAGTTCTGCTGAAAGCAAGGAGGTTGTTTCCTCAGCACGAAAGCTATTATGTAGAACTGAGAGTTCACTATACTGCACCAGTGCCATTTGAAGCACCTTTGATCACACCTAATTATAACATCTACTAGTGTTTTAAAAGAGAAACTTGATAAGATGGTGACATCTTGACCTAATGTCAACTTCAGTAACCAATATTAAATTCAGCATTAACAGTAGCTCTGCAGGCAACAGGTGCTAATAAGATTAGCTGAAATTTCAGCAGCTCCTAATTGGTGAGAAATTTTCCAATGAAACAGTCACTCCCCAAAAATACAAAATACTGTGCGAAAATATTGATGAATACTCAGTCTATAAGTATGTTCTTTTCCTAAAACAACATTGTCACCAGCCAACAAACAAAAATTAAAGGCTTCAATTGAAAATATACAAACTGGACTTTAATCACTAAGTGTTACCTAAACACAAAGTACAAACTTCTCTCTCATATATGCTGCAAAAAAAAAAAAATGACCAAAACTGTCTATTTCCTCGTGCCTATCGCAGAAGAATTCACCAAACTGGAAATTAAATTCAGTATAAATTGATTTGGATATAGCTATGCCCAAGTTTTCTAAAAATGAACTATTCTGTCTTGGAATTTATATTAAATAGTGACTATTATACCTAAGGGTTCTGATAACAATAAGTTATTGAGTATCTCTGTTACAGTGTACAAACCCCCTAGGAAATTACATTGCTGTCATAAAATATCATGTAACCACTAATATTAACCAGGAGCTGGCATGCAAAAATAATTTAAAAAATCTAAAAAAATTGTCAAATAGAAAAAGTGATTCATAAGAAAAAGCTGCTGGAAAGAGGTATTATGTATAAAGTCTGCAAGTAGAAAAGCTCTCTTTTAATTGATAAGAAAATGGCCATTAGCAGACACACAAGTCCTCTGCATGTCCTAAACAGAAGCAACAGATTCTAATGCCAAACATAAGGTGAAAAGACAGCTCAGTTTAGTTAGGTATGGATGAATTACACATTCCCTCAAGAAAACAGATATTTTTACCTGTGAAATAGAGCTGTTATAGGCTGGCAAGGGGGGAAAAGAGAAGACAAAAAATACAGAAGGGCTAACATTTCAGCTAACACCAACTGTTTCCCTGCCTCCTATCTCAGTTACATCCCCTCTACAACACATCGAATTTTTCCTTGTTGAAGGAAACACAAATGAAGAGTTAAAGAAGAAACAACCACCTACCTTCTCCAAACATGTACATCTGTTTCTAGTGCAAAAAGCAAGTCTGTCAGGAGCCGCTGGTGCATGGGAGACCATTTAAACTCTGGGATACGAAACATAGTTGTGCGTGGGCCTGGGCTAAACTGCCGCCGCTGCTCTTCCGTCATGGGCATTCCTCGAAATCCCAAATCAACCCGTAGATCCCGGTCCTGCTGGGTGACAGAGCGACCCTGGACTGCCTACATCAATGAGGAGTTCAAAAATCACATGAATTTTTTTTGTAATGCATCTTTGAACGGATCACAGAATTTGAGAGAGGATAGACTCAAGTGCAAACTAAAGGAGATATTGGTATTCCAAGGCAGGCAGGATCCTTCAGTAGAGGAGCCGCTCCAGTTCAAACAAATCCACACTGAGGGGCCTTACAGCTATTCAGCAACAGTTTGAACTCGGGGTCTTCACTTGAAGTAGTACAGAAAAGACCAAACGCAGCACACACAAGGCCAGCATTGACAGAAGTTTGCTTATAGGACACAGCTATACTTTTGTGATGATAACATCATTTTCTTTGAATATCTGAATCAAAACATAGGCAAAACACAGGGAGGGTTTCCAGCAGAAGCAGGTCTAGTCTCCCAAATCTCATTTTGCTGATTTTGTTACACTTTGTTCATTCTTTAACGTCTCACAACAGGTGGTGAATGTGAATTTCATTCTCTTTCAATACCTACAGAGTTAAGACTGTTTCCACTTGGTGATTAAAGACAGAAGTAAAAGATACAGAGAGAGGACATGATGGAGAATATTGTGAAGGAAAATGTAGTAAAGGACAAATATTTTGACTGAGTTTGAAGAAAATATTAATAACAACAAATTGCTTATAATATGCAACATCTCTGAAAGGAAGAAATACAAAGACTTGCCCTTGAAATTATTTTAGATTAACTTAAAACTGGTAAAATAGAAAACACATCTGCTTTGCTCACACATTCATTTCCTGGTACTGGCATACACGTTTAAATCTGTGGATTTAAAAGCATAAAGACTTTTACAAAATATTTGTGGTAGCAATGTAAAAATACACATGGCACTGGATTTGATGATTTTTTTAAAAATTATCTTCTGCATAGTTCTTTCAATTCTATTTTTGATATTTCCTAGTTGGAACCACAGGAAAGAGTTTTTTTTTATATTCTCCAATATCTGATCTGCTGTTGATAAAGGTATTAATTCTTCTCAGAAGTAAGCAAAGGTTACCATCTCTATTTTGTTGTGCACTTTGTTGCTTCCTTTCAGTCCATTATTTCTCACTGATAAGGTGGGGAGCTGACTGTAAACCTGCTTTTAGAGAATGAGTTTTGCAACTCCATTCTCATACACCTTGTTTTGGGTATACTTTTGGGGTACAACCACAGGCAAGTCAGCAGCAGTAACGGTATCATAACTGTAGCAAAACAGGATCAAATAATATTGCATTGGCAAGAAAGGGCTTTGCAGTGCATTGCAAAACCCACCATGAAATCCAACTATCTGCACTTAATAGGCACACAGGCTTTAAGTAATTTTCAGTGTTTTCAGTGGTCTCAAAGAGACCAAATCTAATGTAGCAGCTCCCATGTATGCTGCAATCAAAACACCAACCTCCGGCTCCACTGTAGACATTAACATTGCTCTTTACTCATGAAATGAATAATGCTTGATATAAGTTTTATTTAATACATATTTCCAACTTTTTTTTATTAAGGTTAACTTCATTTAGACATAAAAGATTTAACTATGGACAGTTTACAGTTCACAGGGTATTTTGAAACATCTGAAGAAGAGATTAGAAGATAAGAACAGTTCTGGTGGTTACACAGTTGCTAATTGTTTTCAAGAAAATAACTTAAAACATACATTAATGGCTACAGGCTTAAATCATCGCAGTTTATAATTTGTTTTAGTGGGAAATAACTGTAATTGAAATATTATATGGAAAATCAAGGGAGTTAAACTTTTGGAGTCAGACTCTTGAAAAGTACAGATTTTGTAGCTAATTTGCAGATCAAAATGATATGTTAGGAATTTTGTGAGTAGCTAAGAGTAAAACATTTTGTTTCTTCTCTTTTACAACGATCAGATAAAAGTTCATTAAGATTTATGTATCATTTTAACCCTAACAAATAATTAAAGGCTTGAGGAATTTAAACTTTCATAATTCAACTGTACAGGTGAAATTCATCAAGAAAAGAGGTTAAAGAAAAGTCCCAAAGTCACACAAGCAGGATTTTCTACAGTAGCTAGTATGAAGTCAGATTATCTCTTTTCACTAAAGATACAAATTCACTGGGTGCATATATGTGCACAACAGATCTATATTAGCATCTCACTTGTCTTTAAACAAAAATCCACCTTTTAAAATAAAAACTGACTGCTGGTTTTTCTTGCTATCCTCATTCCTTTTATCAGTTTCCATGGTATTAACAATCTTAATTTTAACACATAAAATAAGGTGTTTGGGAACTGATGAACACGTATGCTATTCCTATCAAAAGCTTTCAGGGCTTATTCTTTAAGTTTTTAAAATATGAGGATCTCCATATAGTGCTTGGTAGTCACTGATGTGATGAGGATTTTCATAGTTTTGACAAAATACTTTTAAGAGAATCCCAAACTTCTCTTACAATACCTGTGCAGGGAATGCAAGAACTCCATCTGCTTTTCTCAAAATAGAGTTTCTTACCATAGAAGAGAGACTTAGAAGACAGCATACTTTATGTCAGAACCTGCTGGTCTGAGGAATCATTTATATGAATTGTTTTTTTTTTTTAAAAAAAAGGGGAAAGTAAGTGTTTTGGAAATCATAGATTGTTGAAATAAATTAAAATGTCCATTCACTGGAGTTTCAGGAAGCCTGCTGGACTTTAAAATCCTAGGAGATAAATACTTTGCACATACTGGACATATAGTCAGCTACTAAAACCTTGAAGGTGGTCAATTCTTTCACCTGATAACATCCTCAAAAGCCATCTTTGATTACGCTACAGTCTCCGAGTACAGTAAAATTCTTTCAAAGAGTAGTCTTCTGCCTTGGTCTTCCCATTTTCAGAATGCTATGGCTCACACAAAACCACTGATTTCTCAGAGCTTTTCAGAGGGAGACTTAGATAATAGATGATCTCAAAGAAGTAGACAATTCTTTTATAAATTATCTCTGCTCTGGAAATCAAGTCACAATTTTTCTTCCATGATCCCTAAACTATTCTTTTCCTTGTATTAGGCTCAAATATGGAGATTATTCATGCCAGCATTCACACACAGTAAGAAAGACAGTGTACTAATGTACTGTAACACTACACTCTGAGAAAGGTACAGCAAGAAGAAAAACCACTTCAATGTGTATTTCATAGTAAAAGATAGATATTTCTAATCTCATACGAACAAGAAAGTCTAAAGCAGAATTTTAAGAGTTTCAATTAATCTGTCCACTAGAACTAAGGAAAATGGATGAGAGATTATTTTTCCTAAGTTTTTTTTAAACTAAAGCATCCACAAAAACAATTGATATTTTCTATACAAACTTGAAAGACTTCACAATCCTTATACATAATTGCATTTTCAAAGCAAAGAGGCTCAGGGATGGACACTTTTCATATAATTAATATACTTCAAACATCTCTCAGATCTCATTCCATTAATTTATCCAGCAGGAAGGCACAGTGATTACATCAGACACATACAGCACTACAGCACTTGAAACTCACCTGGGTTGTGGTAGTTGTCTGGATCTTCCGTATCTCCTTTCCTGCTTCTTTACCATCATCAGACCTTTCAGTATCTGATATTATACTTCCTGCATCAACACTAGGGACAGTTTTGCTACCAGATGACTCTGTCTCAAGAGTTGTGGCAGTCATTTCGGCATATTCTAATCCTTTAGATGATGAGGCCAACTCCCTCTCAGAAATGCTACTCATTCCATCTGAGGTTGTGTGAATCTTGAACTCCTTGTCCTCTATTATACTTGAAGCACATGTTATATCTACATTACCTGTCATATGTGCAAGTAATCCCAAATCATCACTTACACCAAGATGCATCTGTGTCTCTTGCACATTTGGAATAGAAATGTGATTACTTGAAAGTTCAGGGAGAAGTTTCTCCTCTTGACTAGGTATTTTATCAAAGAGAAATGAGGTACTGTTATTAGAAGGCTCATCTTTCTCATCAGCCAGAGTTATTAGTGGACCATTATCTTTTTCCTCATTCTTCTTAATAATACCCACACTTCCATGAACATTGTTTTGGAGCTTCTCAACAGCAGCGCTATATACATTATCTAGAAGAGATTCGACCTCTACAAGTGCACCATTTTCTCCAGTTACCAGTGTCTCTGGTGATAAATCCATATCATCAAGCTTTACTTCAGTAGCTTCTACCTTTTCAGCTTTTATATCAACTAAAAGGTCATGAACTTCCACATGCACTCCTCCTCCTGGTCTCTCAGCACTTCCAAGCACATCATCTGACACCTTTGTAGCCATGAGCAAGTCCCTTGTATCTGTACTGACAGGGTAATCTGTTTCACTTTCTGGACTTTGACTCTGTGAAAGGTCTTCTATCTCTCGAATTTCCATTCCACCTTTTGCTCCTGTTGTCTGAGAAGAAAGACCTGAGATGGTGCTCACGTTCCCCTTCTTCCCCTTTTTTATGTTTTCCTCCTCTTGCCTTTGATACTCTTCATACATTTTTGCCAGATACTCCTTGTGAGCCTCATATGTGACCTTAAAAGAAAAGAGCAGAACATGTGGATGAATATATGCTACATGAACTTGGACAAAAACTAACAAGACTCTCAGCAACCTATTGCATACAGCTTACAAACTGTTTCACAGCAAAGGACCTACAAGGACGACAAAAGTGCCACCTTGACATGCATGGAGAGAGCCACCAGATGGCACTAAGTCACCTCGCATCTTGTCTCACTAGATTCCTAGTCCCTTTGGGGGAGTTACCAGTATTAGAAAACCATTCACGAGTCATTTCTTACCTTGGAATGAGCTATAGAAAGAGTGTCCACCCACACTCTCCAGCCTCCCCATTCATATTTTATTGCATGATACAAGAGAATACGGAAAATGTTGTAAACCATCTCTGTGATCTTCTGCTCTTCAGAGTTCTTGGGGTTAATATATCCCAGAGAAAACATCCAGTCCTGCCACACTGAACACTGAAGTAAACATCTAAAGTGAAATAATTAGGTCAAAATATATCCAAACAAAGCTTCTTTATTTTAACATTATGATGGTTAAAATAATAGGAATGTCTCCCCTGAACATCAATCCAATGATAGGAAGAAATTTAAAAATACTTCAGAATGAATAAAAATTTAAAGTATATTCTAAAGAAAAGAACCCAATATTAGTTGCTGAACAAAGAGAAGTTACAACAACCTCATTCCATTTATTTTTTTTACATATTCCATTTAAAATACAGTATAAAACTCTACAGAGAGTATAACAGGTTGTTATTACCCACAAACCAAGGATGAGAAAATACTATTTGTAGTGACATACCTTCTGTTTTCACGGCTATTACTAAAGAGTTTTATCATATCAGACAAGAACAAACGTCGAACTTCCATCAGCTCTGCACTTGGTGTGGAGTTTTTTAACAGCGTTGCCACCACCTTAAGAATCACTTTGAAAGAACAAATTAGTTACGTAACACATTTTAACAACTTTTTAAAAAATTGTTACTGACAGCAACTAATGTAAGTAGTAACTGAAAGTGAAAGTGTATTTGAGATACACTAATGAATTGCTCTTGTTTCTTGAACCATATTCTTTAAAAGCCCAGAATCTCCAGGTAACACATTTATCATTCAAACACAATATATTGTCCTTACTTGGATTCTGAATTTTCACTGTAGAATCTGGCTCTGGATGTGGTTTATGAACAACTTGAGTGCATACTTGTTCTGTCAAAATCTAAAACAGAATATTAATTTCCTTTTACCATTTTAATTAAAAGTTAAAGCACTTTGCTAATTTCTCAATTCGTTAAGAACATTTACCCTACCCACACTGTAACTTCATATAAAACATTTTGGTAAAATATTTTAACTCGTGAGGAATAAAAACAAGCAATTCCTCTATTCAAGAATCAAGGTTTTCATGGCTGTACAGTTGCTGGTTAACTAACTTTTTAGTTAGCTGACTAAATAGACAATAATGGTGTTTTCAAGATAATTTCATTTATAGTCCTCATATAAATACATAAAAATAAATAAATATATATAGTCACAAATATATATATGTTTTCCCCATGTGTTACACAGTCACAGATCAAAAATTCTTTTATGATCTCTGTACATCAAGAGTTATTCTCATACATTCCACCTATAACTAAACCAAATAATTCTTAAAAGTGGGTTTGGTTCTCTCCAGCTAGGAACATAGACAGCACTCTATAGGAATAAACTTGGGCTATCACATAATGAGCAAGAAAAATATGAATTGTACCTGACAAACTAATTAGTATATATTGAGGAAAGACCATTGACCTTTCACACTGGGATACCTGTAACTGGTTCTATGTATGCAACTTTAAGAACAAACTAAAGATTTAACAATATTAACACAGGATTCTCTGTAAGTATGTTAAAGCAAATTATTTCAAAACAGAATAATTTCACTAATAGAAATTCTTTATTTTAAAGCAAAACTTTAGCTCTTTCATCAATCAATAGACAATTAATTATCAGTTGTAAACACAGTATCTCTGAATGGGTCTTTACCTATTGGTATTTAAAATAGAATGCAAATATGCCTTTGCTTTTATGAGAGAACATGGAAAATATCTGCATCAGTTCCTTGGCAAATCTTTTGTACTTATGGCACTTAACTCCCTTTTTCTCCTCCTCTGCCTATTTTTGAAATGTAAATGTCTGTGGATTCTGGAGTCTATGAAGACTTTCATAATGTCACTGCATTAAGTATTATCTGAGAATACCAATCATGTAATCTCTCAGAAGTCTGAGTGCAGGGTCATCTAGACCGTGAGACTCAAGTGGTCAAACCACACAGGGTAAGCTTAGATATGTGTAATAAAGCAGAACCTGATGTCTGTGTAAGCCATGGCAAACAGATGACATTTAGGTTTTTACAGTCATAGGAGAATGCTTTCTACATCACTCAGACCCCTAAATACCAAGCATTTCGGTCTCTTTTCTGGAACCAGTCCTGATTACACCTACTTGTGACTAAAGAAAAAATTTAAAAAAAAAAAAAAAAAAAGTCTTTCTGATCCATAAGATCCTCAGAAATTGCAAAAGATTCAATTCTAAGTCACAGTTTTAAAAATAACTGAAGGCTGGACATGATCTTTATGCATTTGAAGGCATGAGGACATGCATTTTGACCAACTGTATGTTCACAGTATTTTGCTTTGACAAAATTGTGCATCATCAAAACTGAAATTTCTACAATAGCCCAGTAGAACACGTGAATGCTTCGAGGTCATATCCACTTGCCTCAAGCAGTATCTGTTACATAAAATTGGCTGTGTGCACTTTATCATTTGGTCTAATATCAGCATTACTAATTCAAGAAAAAAAAAATGCACTCTTCAATAATTTGTAAACTTGAAAGGAATGACAGAAAAAAGAGAAAGAGGCATCCCTTTGGCTACAGGACTTTCCACTGGAATGGAAACAATCTCCTCTAAACAGTGGAGTAGTAAAAGGAATTGGAGGTCTGCAGTAACTTTTTTTGTGTGTGTGTAAAAAGTGATGAACATCTTAAATAACAGGATCTCTTCCATCACTCTTTGTAATGTTACAAGTGGAAAGTTTTATAAAGAATATGTAAAACTTGTGACATTGTTAATAAAAATATCTGAAACATGGCAAAATACATTATGAAGCAATGAATCCTTCCTTAAAATTTCTGAAACTTTCTCAGAAAGAAATGTCTGGAGAATCAGGACATTGTAAAGCACAGAGCTACAACAATGTAAAAAATTTTACTTAATGATAATAGAGATGACAAACTTTATGTTTAATAGTTTGTACCTCATAGAGAGTGTTATACGTTGTAACGGTCACTGTGTTTGTATGCAGCATCAATCTTTCTCCAAGGAGTGTGAAAAGACTGTGGGTATGCATAATTTCAACCTTTCGCCTGAGAGAGAAATAAAAACATTAGGAAAATGCAAAGCATGTTGAATGTTTTAAATTACTGCAAAAAAACCCACCCCAAAATCCGAATATTTTGATGATGTACTAAAAAGTTATAAAATGAGTTATTCTGTAAATATGCTAAAATAAACATCATTTCCCAATAGGGACACAACTGTAATATTGCACAACGGTTCTTCAGAAAGCAATGTTTTATTTGGGATAGGCTTTTGTAAAGCACAAATCACACACCATTCTCACTCTCCCTAATCTTCACAGGGAAAAAAGACAAAGGAATCTCTTCTCAGGCTGAGAGAGTTCAAGGTGTTCATAGGCTGGCTAAAACATGATATAGAACATATCTTTTGTTGCTCTGTCAAGGACTCACACAGTCTAATTTCAGATTTTCCAGCATAAATACTAACACATACAAGATTTATCAGCACCATATCAGGCCATTCTCCTTGTACAGCATTCTCATGCAGTCAAAATAATTAAATCCTGGAATAATATTTTTTTCAATGAAAAGGAAATAATAAAAATATAAATAGACATAAATAATATATATGTATAAAAATATATATAAATATT
>NW_008619423.1:31352-37199 GCF_000691845.1 Merops nubicus | reverse complement strand
TGGTTGTACTCAATTTTCATTAAAGTCTAGGCATAAAATAACTCTTCTTAATGCTGATAGCTAAAGATAATGACCTCAAACTACTGTCTGAGGTTTTTGGAAGATTTATACTTTATTTCCTGACCTGAAAAAGACAAACAGACCTTTTCAAATGCATTCAGATAAAATTATTTCATTTTCTATTTTTTCCTGAATTGCTATGTGACAGTGCAGTAACTATCCTTGACTGGTTTTGTTTCAAGACATCTCCTTAACTATAGGAGCCCTGTGTTAGTTCACTCTTTCAGGTGGTGATTGATCAGAATGTCCTTTATGTAGTTTAGAGGTCTGTATTGTGGTTTTGGATACTCCCCTGGGAACAGATGGTATGCCAGGTGCTAGGCTGTGTGGCATAGGCACAACCTGGCACATGTTTCATGTGGATGGCATGTACAAGGCAATCCTGACATGTGAGCCCATGTGAAAAACATGACAGAAAAATACCACCTTGAAAGTTAAAAATCACAGGTTAATGCACAGGTGCCATTCCTTCACATGCTGCTTCACAATAATCTGTTCCCTATCCTTCACCTACTTGTCCTCCCACTCTCCTCCACCTTTGTATATCTTGAGTGCAACTTTTATTGTGGCTTTCCATCTTGTATGTGATCTTTGATATGATGGTCTTGACAGGAAAGATGATGCTTGTAGCCTGTGAACTTGATGGCTGTTAGACTTTACTGGTTTTTTTTGGTTTTTTTTTTTCCCCTACCATACTATATTCTCTGGATTTTTTTGGTAGTAGGTTAGATGTTTTGCAGTACTTTACTGAAAAATAAGAAATTAATTATGGCTAATATTGAGTTCACTTGAGTTCTGATGCTCCAGGAACATCTGAGCAGCTTTCCATGTTGGAGGTAATTAAAATTTTCAAGAAAATGGTAACTTTCTGAATTTTTCAGTGAAAGTAACAGGGACTAGTGAACAACTATTATTCTTGGCAAGCCTTGGAAGCATGTGTGGAAATGAGAATAACAAGTATGTGCAAGGGAGTCAACTAATGAGAAATACAGAATCAAAGTAAAACTTCTAAGGAAGAAAAATAAGTGAAGGGAAGACAAGAGATGGGGAAAATCCAGATCTTTTGGCTAAGTTCTATTCAGGGAAATTAAATCTATTCATCTAGTTGTTTATCTGGTAAGAATTCCAAATAGAACTAGAAGAACTATCATGTTTTCTGTCCTTTCTGGAGTGTTTGTAGCAGCATGCTTTTTTTTCTAAAAGCCATTACAAATGCTACTTGCAGATAGCTGTGCATTGAAAGTGTAATCCAAGTATTAGAGCTGAAAAGAAGAACAAATGGTCTGCTGTGTTCTCTTTACTGTAGTCATGTTGCTTCTTTAGCTGGCAAAATTTTTGAAATGCATATTTTTAAAAAATAATTGCAGAATATTTGAAAAGCTTACCTGTAATAGATGCTTTCACCTGTTTCCTGTGCAGGTATTGTTGGAGAAGCAGATGAAAATGGAGAAGATTATTACCTCTGGACTTATAAAAAACTTGAAATTGGTTACAATGGAAATAGAATTGTAGATGTCAATCTGACCAGTGAAGGAAAGGTGAAACTAGTACCAAATACAAAAATCCAGATGTCATATTCAGTAAGTAATGTGGTGATGCCTGTGTAAATAAGATATTCCACATGGTGAAATAGCTCAAAAATAGGTACTTGTTTACCTCCAATTATGTATTGATATGTCAGGCTATTAGAGAAAGATGCATCTTCACTCCCTCAAAATCTTTTTTTCATTACTGAAAAACCTTGATAGGTTTATTAATAAAGATGATGATGAAGCATTTTAAACAAACTGAAGCTTCTGTAATCTGAAAAAAAAAGTGGTTTGGTGGGAAAGGAAGACATCCCAAAAGGTATGGAGACAAGATGTATAGAGACCCCACCCAGCAGGTATGCAGTTTCTTTGGAGCTCTGACGTTTGTGTCATAGATTTGAAATGGATTCTGAGCTAGGACCAAAACCTCCTGTAAGCCTTCATGCTTTGCAAGCAATCAGTATCAAAACTTACCTTGTTTTTGTAATTCCTGTAGAAATTTGACTTATTTATATAACCTTATTAGTAAGGTTTTGTCTGAAGCTCTCTGGTATTGCATTGAGTTGCTATGATGAAAGGTAATGAATAAACAGTATTTGCTGAGCTGAGATCATCAATTAGATTTTTCAGTTTTCCTCCATGTTTATTTAGTGTTACTTAATCTGTAACGGTTCACTTCTCATCTTCACCACATTTTTATGCTGAAATTAGTTCTTCATGCATTGTTTTTCTGCAAATGTGTTAGCAGTAGGTGTCATAAAATCTTATGTCAGTCTTGCAACTGTTAGATTTGCCATGTGCTGAATAAGTTGTATAGTTTGAGGTGCAGATAATTCAGTTTTATACGTGCTTTCTAGAATTACAATTGCAATCTATTAATTTCCCTATTTCTACTGCAAAATTGGTAGTAGAAATTTTGAAATTTTCTATTGAAACTCCACCAGCATTGTCAAGTCCATTTGCTCTGTGAGTTTTCAAATGGATAGTGCTGAGTAGCTGCCAGTAATAAAAATAACATTAGATGTTCCCTGAATGCTTATTAGTGTACAGAGTTCAAGACTTCCCTATCCAGTTGTGTTGGTGCTACTGGACAGTCACTGGGCTGGTGTGCATGTGGTGGTTAATTCACAGATTGTCTTTGGTGGTTTTTTTCTAAGCAGTGCCACTTAGTGGCAGATTGTCCAGTGAGGAATGTATCTGCTTAAAATAATGTTGAAAACTATTAATGTTTTGAGGTGCTAATCTTCAGCAAGGTCCTGATTTGAACTGAAGAATGTTATATTGTACCTCAAAGTGAGTAATAGTTGAGTGTTGGGAGTTTTAATCTGTCTGAGGGCTATTGTGAGTGATAGGGGTATTCAATCTACTTTATATGCTTTCTTCTAAACTGAATAAGACAACATCTTTTGGAAAGGATAGTTCCTTGTCATGTATTTTATAAAGATATGCATAAGGGGGCTGCATTTGTTTCAAGACTACTTCAGATACTGATATTTCCTAGTCTTGGGATGCTTTTGAAACAAATTCTAGTACAGACCTGTTTCATCTTTAAATGCAATTTCAGTAATTAAAAAGAAACCAATCTTGCAAAAATTCTGAAAAAATACTTTGTGATGCTATATTAAGCATCATACAGTTCATTCGTACGATTAAATCTTCCAAATCCAAAGCAGTCCTCTGTGCAGCAAATGGGGTAACTGATAGCAGTAACATGCTGTTACCTGTGATAGCATGGCCATAAACACATACTTTCAGAGTTATATATTGGCAGGTGAAGTGTCTAGATTGCAGAATCCTGGGTTCTTAGAGTTTTTAGGCTGCAGCTTCTAGCTTGTAGATTTTAAAAATGCCTGTCTTTTAGGGTCCAGCTTGATTCCTTTTATCCACTTCCCTTCCAGCCAGCTTGTATCTCATTTTATGTCCTTTTCTTTCCTGTTGGCATCTGTTTTAAGTTTGATTGTTTATCTTCTCATTTCCCTCACTTCTACTAGACTGCATCTTCTTTCTCAGGCACTCGAAGAATTTAGATAGAGATGATTTCACCGAATACCGGTCTCGGTGCACGGCAGCAAAACAGATTCATCTGCCTTTGGGAGAGCAGTAGTAGGGGGTGTCATCATCACTCAGTGACATTTGTAATGCTCTCCACAAGCATCTTCATGCAATGCAGCACATGGAAATATTGAGAAAGGGGAGTCTGCTGTCAGAAAAATAAACCTTTGGAAAAATTCACTGCTTTCTAGCATGTCGTTCTTGAACATAGTTAAACATGCTTTCTTTCTCTAACCTTTGTTCAGAAATCTTAGGCAAATTTGGGAGCATTTTTCAAAACTATTGCATCATCGTTTTAGGAGTATTTACTGTAGGGAAGAAGACATCTTTGAACAATTCATTTGACAAAACTGAAAAACAAGGTCCTGTGATAGAATTTGGTTTTGGCACCTCCAGCACGAGTAGCTTTTGTAGGCTCATTCTGTAATCATGAATAAGTTTTGTTGTTTTTGACAACTAGAAGTTTGCATCTTGGATTGGCCTGGCAGAGACAGTGACAGCTGAAGCAGTGCAAGACTGATTCTTCCTTGTTCTTAGACATAAGCATAGACAAGTTTAGCTCCATGAGGCAAGCTGACTGATGTCCATACTATATCTCACCTGTACGTTTCAGTCTTTAAGAACATGAGTATATTTTTTTTTTTTTCCAAAACCTAGATTCATATTGAAGAAAATACCTGAAGTGGATGATTTTTAAAATGTGTTTTGGATTTCTGTGTGTAAGTACAGATGAACATATTATAATGTGCTTTTCAAGTGCAATTTTTTCTCCCTTTAGGTGAAATGGAAAAAATCAGATGTGAAGTTTGAAGACCGATTTGACAAGTATCTTGACCCATCTTTCTTTCAGCACAGAGTAGGTATTGTTCTAAGACAACCTTACAAAATATCCATTTGAAATGGTTGCATTAGTTCAGAAGGTGTCATAGAATTTTTGGATGTCACAGGTGTTCTGGGACAATGGAACAGGCAGTCCTGGGACTGTCACTGTTAAGTGATAGTTCTGTTGCTCAAATATAGGACATCTACAGTTTTTCAGGGTGCTTCAGTAAGTGTGCAGGCAAGTTTCAAGCCTGCACCAAATACAAAGCAGTTCAAGAACATATATTTATATGATATAGGAAGCAATAAAGTTACAGGGACACTACTGTACAGGTTGTAAGCTGAAGAACTGTAGTTTATCAGACGTACACTTTTTACTGAAGTAAATGCAAAGCAAGGAGCATTGGCCTGAACTAGTTGGTGATGGCAGCTGTGATAGTTCAGACTTGTGGTTGTGATGTCCTTAAGGATGGTGTACTGAGGTATACTACTTTCTGAAATGAGAGGGTTTGCATTCTGCCTGGAGCTTGGTGAAAACCAAGACATGTGCTTGTCAGAGTCAAAATATTGCTGCTGCATATTTTGGGCCTGTTCCTTTGGCTTTTTGGGTGTGGGTGTTTCTTTTGCTACTTAAACCTCTTCTCTAGGAAGGCAGTAGTACATCGTGTTGCCTTTCCTTTACCAAGGGAACGTGCACAACCCATTGTTTGAACTTTGCTAGTGCTTAACTTAGCTGTGATAAGTTCATCGTGAGCAAGCTTGGCTGTTGAAAAGCTTTGTGTGACATTTCACAGGCCAGTTGTTGTGGGACTTTCCACAAATGTAGCAGTACTTATAATATGGATTTATTGTTATTTAGGTACTGCTGACAAGCTGTCCTGCTAGGCAACAATTTATCCTTACTGGAACAAGTTTGAAACACATTTACTGTTCTAAACCTTAGGGGTGTGTTTTCTTTTTGTAGATTCACTGGTTTTCAATTTTCAATTCTTTTATGATGGTGATCTTTCTGGTTGGCCTAGTATCTATGATATTAATGAGAACTTTGCGAAAAGATTATGCAAGATACAGCAAGGAGGAAGAAATGGATGATATGGTAAGATCTGCATTCATGCTTTTTTAAATCTCTTCTTTTAAGGCTTGTTGGGTTTGTACATTCATTGCGTTAGCAGCTCTAAGTAACTTTTTTCAGCTGGACAGAAAACTGTCATATGTGTGTCTTGAAAGTTTTACTGGTTTTCTTTATAACATGCTCCTAGGTTGCAACCCAAAATTCTGTGTGTGTGGTCACTGTGTTAACGTTCATATCCACACTTAGCTTAAACAAGGTCTGTTCTGAGTGTGTAATAGAAGTCTTTATACTCTTGAGCACTTCAGAGGGTTT
>NW_008619423.1:0-31321 GCF_000691845.1 Merops nubicus | reverse complement strand
TCTGATAGCTTTTACTGCATCATACATTCAAGTAGTAATTTTTGTTGTTTTCATAAGATCTGAAGAATACACTTTTCTCCTCAATTTGGTGCATTCAGGAGAAAAGACGTGTGCCTGAAATTGCTTTAGTAAATCAGACTTTTAATTTATGCCTGGCTTGTGTGTTTGTCGTTAATTGTCATGACTAAACTTAAATTTTTTTGGTTGTTGTTCCTAGGACAGAGATCTAGGTGATGAGTATGGGTGGAAGCAGGTCCATGGAGATGTTTTTAGACCATCCAGTCATCCTCTAATATTTTCATCGCTTATTGGTTCTGGTTGTCAGATTTTTGCTGTGTCTCTTATAGTCATTGTTGTTGCAATGATAGAAGATTTATACACAGAGTAAGTACAGTTGTGCCATGCCTTTCACATACAAAAGCTTAAATGAACAATGTGATGACAAAAACTAATGTTTTAACTGGCCTGGAAAAAAGTTTGAGGGTCTCAGGTCTTTATCTTTAGATCAGATGTAGTATTCAGATGGGCTTTTTTAAGTTATAATGAAACTTTGTCCTAGTCATGTAGGACAACATGTAAATTTGTGTCCTCTGATTTTACTGCATTAATGCTTGCTTTTTACATTATTATGGAAATAGTTTGTTGTTCTGCATCATGAGTAAATTACATGGGAAATAAATGTTAAAAAGTATATATTTTATTCCTGCTTTCATCTGGAGTGACAAGATACTGCTGTATTTCTTACTCTTTCCTCACTGTGTCCTGTAAAGACCAAAGTGGGAGTGTGCTGTGTTGTGAACAGTCCTGTTTACTGCTGATGATACATTGGATCTTATCCACAAGTCTTCTCAGGAATGGAGATTTAGCTTCTCAGGTTCTTTTGAACAGATATTGCTCACCTTGTGTTGCAAGTAAAAGTTGCAGCCCAACAGATGGGCTGTTGTCCTGATTTCATTTAAAACAAACAAATAGTACTCAATTTTAAAATCAATACACTACTTGCAGTTCATCTACTTCTCTTCCTTATCCTTTTATATGTTTGAGATTTTTGTTGACCTGACTTGACTTGTTTCTGTAGTGATCATATTCTGGATACTAGGGGGATTTTTTTTTTAACATATGATTTGTTTAAAGCAATGACTACAATTTCAAATCTCTATTCTATTTTCCCTTCAATATCACCTGTAATTATTGATTTTAACAAGTTGTAATACCTCTAGTGTGCCACTAGAGAGAACTCTTGGTTTTGATTTTAGCTGCATTTTAATGATGTGTTAAAAAAGCCACTCTGTGACTTTTTATTGTTGCCCGTATCTTGACATTTTCATTTTTCATATAGCATTATTCCCCCTTGTGCCCCATGGTTACATTTCTGGATAGACTTACACATTCTTAATTTTACAGCATGTCAGCCCTTAAAGGGAGGGATCAAAACCATTTCAGCCTGTTTGTGCACTGTAGGGAAGCTGTAAGTTAGTAATGGCAATTGTAAATTGTGTCAGAACAGTACTTTTTAAAAAATTCATGTGCACTTAGTCTTTTATTGTAATTGGCCTTTCTATCACTTCCACAGTGAGTTTAATTCTTGGTGTGTAATGGAACAGTTGAGCAAACCTGGTGCAGACAATTCTTACATTAGGAAAACAGTCATGTGAGTGAAAAAGGCTGTAAGCCAGAGTTAAAAGCCTGACTGCCTGTCAGTGCTCTTCACGTCTGTTAAGACTTGGAAATCATGCAACTGATGCCAACTGAAAAGTCTCTTAGTGAAATTTGGTCATGTCAGCTATTCATTAATACTGGTTTATGTCTTGAGAGGCTTGTCCATTAGAATATTCGAAAGTGAGTGAGTAGGTGAGAGAGAACAGGAAATTATGAGAATTTCAGATTAACATCTGCTGATCATTTTAGAGGTAGCCTGGATTTACGTGCGTCGTTTCAGCCATCCTGGTCTTCTGGAGTTTTACATGTGTCCAAATTGTCTTAAGTCAGAAGTGTTAAAATTGGTTTCTCTCTAACCAGTAGCTTTCTAAAATGGCACTAGTGATTATTTTTTAAGAAGTAAATGTTAACATAACACTTCTTTAGAGTGTGTGACTGGCAAGTATATTTGCTTAGTTCAATCCATGCAGTCATGGGAGCCAGTTGGCAATACATTAATGGCTCATCAAAAGCCAAAATGCCAATACTTTGGAATCTCTCAGAACAACTAATTTGAAGAAAGCACAGCAAGCTGTCTGGAAACCTCCTCTTGCTTTCTGCTATTGAAGAGTAGCAGAGGGACATGGCGAAAGAGCTCTATTAATGAAGAACATTTATATCTTGCTATTCTTAGACATGATTTTTTAAAATGTATTTGCAGATGGCTTTTATGATTTAAAATTATTAGCTTTGCCTGTAAAATTTCAGGAAAATTATGCCAGAGTTAATACTCCAACATTTAATGAGGTGATAATTTAAAAATTTCTTGACTATTCTGCTTGGACTACTCCGTGCTGATTTGTGGCTTCATTATAGTATTTATAGTTTCTAAATCAGGTTTTCTAGTTTTCTGCAAGATGAACACTTTCGATCTTACAAGTTCATTTCTAAGGGATGACAGAAACATCATTCAGAATCTTAGTATATTTTTGTCAGTACTGGCCTTTATATTAGGTAAAGAGGAACTTTTGTCTGCAGTAGTTGAATCTTACACTAAATATCTGTCATGTTAATAGTTTGGTTCTTTATACACAAGGTACACACATCCAAGTGTCAGAGTATTTTGATCAGAGGTTAGATTTTGTACTATGGTGAAAAAAAGGCATATGAGAAAAGAAAGTAGTATGTCAGAACTCTTACTCCCAGTTTGAATTAGGCTTGGCCAGAAGCTTTGGGTGCAAACAGTTCTCATTCTTACACAGATATTAGAATTTAAGCACTTGTGAAATTTTACATTACCTAAAAATATTAAATAACAGCTTCTACTAGATGTACATATTTTACTACAATCTTTTGATCTAATACTGTTTGGTTTTCTATCTCATTTATCAAAAAATCACTTCTTGTAGGAGAGGATCAATGCTTAGTACAGCTATTTTTGTTTATGCTGCAACATCACCAGTGAATGGATATTTTGGAGGAAGCCTTTATGCTAGACAAGGAGGTAAGTTGTTTTCATGTTTCAGCATTTTCATTATGTTGTTAAATGGAGAATTACCATTTTCTGATTTGCACCAATATAGAATTGTCCTCATGGAGTTAGGTCGTTCAGATGAAATCTGTTAAATTTTTAATAAATAGAAAATATTTTAGTATATTTAACTTTTGATATTATTTCCTATTAATTATTGGCTGCATTTTCTAACTAAAGATAGCTGAAGTCTTTGGTTAATTTCAAGTAATAAGAGCTAAAGAACTGTTAACAGTTTTATCTTATGAATTGCTTATTACCCTTGTATATGGCCTTGTTTGTCTTATGACATCCAGACAGTATAATAGTCTCCCCCTCTTCTGTCATATGCTGTTAAAGAGCTCATACAGTTTTCTCCAGATGACTCCTATGTAGTCCTCCTCTCTATGTGCTGGGGAGCTTATGTTTACTAACAGGCAAAGTTTGAGTATCCAGTACTTACTAGACCATTAATTGTGAATGGGAAGACTGTTTATAGCAGGTTATTCTATGTTCTAGTATGTGCTTTACTTCATAGGTAGTGAATTCAAAGTATCAGTAGAGACCAGAAGCCAAATAAAACTGACAGAACAGATTTGGGGAGGCTGCCTTTACATGCTCCCCACTATGCCTCTGAGTTACAACTGGTTAGATCCTTGCAGTCCACTCCCCATGCTGCAATAGAAGAGTAATCAGTATCTGTCATCTTCTACAGTGCTTTAGAAAAAAATAATTCTGCTAAGTTCACAGAAGAAAATGTGTCCTTTTAGCACAACATACTTGTTAGTATTCAGTCTCAACTGTGCTCTGATCTACTCTTGAGTTCAGAGGCTAGATATTTAGTTTCATGTGGCTTGTGTATAAACTTAGAACTTCGTAGAAAAACAGATCTAGGTAAATTAGGATTGCTGTTCTAAAGTGTACTGTGCTGTATAGTTGAGCCACATTTGGATTTTTTTTTCTACACATCAAACATGTATCAAACCATGAAATGCTGATTATGTTGGCTCATGGTGAAAATATATATGATAGTCTTGAAAAGCATATGGTAGTTTTCTGACTGTTTTTCATATAGTACATATTACAGATGGTGTATTAAATTTAAATGTGTACAGTTTAGACAATTAAGAGCATAGAAAGTTAAGGGAATACAGGCTGAAAATTCTGAAGGTATTGCCCAAGAGAGTTTTTCTTTGTTCCTTAGGGAGCTCTAAACTTAATAATAACTGCTAAGTGTTGCTGTTCCCTTTATGCCTGGGGTTTAGAAACTGCTTTCTTTCTACCTTTTCTGTTGAAGAGACGTGATTTCAGTCTGCAGTATATTACATGCTGTGGCATTTTGCTTTATACCAGGGCTAGCTGGTTCCATAATGCATCCTGAACGTGTGGAGTCAGCTCAGTTGGGTCAAGACAACCCAGAGCAGGTGCTGCCTGAAAGCAGCTGTAGTGCTTAGTTGTCCTGGGAACAGTGTTGAGCTCTCGTGTGCTCTCAGGGTGTGAGCAGGCTCTGCGCAGGGCCAGCTCTGATATCTCTCTCCACTAATCTGCAGCTTCCATACACACTTATGTTTCATACCCTGGTTTCTTTGGCCAGCTTTGTCAGCATATGCTGTTCTTCAGCTGAAATGTTCTCACGCTGTGTCCCTTTTCCTGTCTTTTCACCTGGCCTAATAAACTGATTAATGTGCTGCATCCTGTGAGTTGCCAGGAGTCAAATGAAACCATTAATTGACTCTTGGCTCTCATATTGATGTATTATTTGTTACTTATTTCTTTTACCTTTTTAGGGAATTAGTCAAATACTTGAATTCCAGAGAGCTTGCTGATAACTTTTTTAAAAAAAAGCCAAACCAATGTATCTCACCAGTCCTGTTGGAATGTCCCTTCTTACAGGAAGGAGATGGATAAAGCAGATGTTCATTGGAGCCTTCCTTATCCCAGCAATGGTGTGTGGAACTGCCTTCTTCATTAACTTCATTGCCATCTATTATCATGCTTCAAGAGCTATACCCTTTGGAACCATGGTGAGTCATTTTACTGGAGAATTTAAAGACTGCTGTAGACACAGGAGAATTATGTTTTAGTCTAAATACAATCATGAGTCATAGCTTTAGCTTTCCAGTTAAAAAATTATTCTGGAAGAGGTTTAAGGTGCTTCAGGTATGATTTGTTTTAATCACAATAGCAACAGCTGCTGGATGCCAATGACAGTCTTTTTTTATCTCTGCTTAAAATGGCACTTCTGCTTTCTGTTCAAGCTTGGTGTTATAAAAACATGGTAAATGTTAGCAGCTTGAATTTTCTTATGGAAGGCCAGTGCGAGCTAGTTGTAAGCTAAAATGCAATGCTAAAAGGATTTCAAGTGGAAGCTACAGCCAAATCATTGCAGTCAGACAGAAAAAAAATTTAGATAGAAGACCAGGCAACACTATGAGATGAGACATGCTGAGGAGATCTGGCTTTATGAAAAGTAATCATTGTTTTCACTTTGTAAAGTGGCATTTGGTAGCCAGTTATTGTCTTGGGTCTGTGTATTAACCATGTCACTAGAAAAACAATGTGAATTGGATTAATTTCTCATTTAATCATGATGACTTCTCTTGGGGTTTATAGCTTTCGTCAGGATTTTGTTTTCATGGTCCTTTCAAGCAACCTCAGGTAACCTTGTGGATACCATGTAGGAAATAATCACTTGGCACTTTGGCAGAACTTCTGTTAGAGTTTGCAAGAGGCATCAAGAGCAAAATATTTTGAAATATGCACCACAAAATGGCTTTTTCTAATTTTCTGTGGTATCACTGTTAATGTAAAAAATATCTTAACACAGGAAGGCTTGTTTTCTTTGAAGTATCTGTAGCAAATCTTGGGATTTAATATTTTTATAGCTTCCTTATTTGCATATCAGTTTTTGTGGTATGTTAAATTGTTCACTCTATTCAAAGATGTTTGGGTAGCCTTGGATTTCTTCTTAGTTTAAATCTACCATGAAATGAAGTGTAGAATTAGTATCACATGTTCTGTCTTATAAATTGTATTATTTTGGGATATAATCAAATTCGCTATGTGACTGAAAATATGTCTTAAAAACACACTGTTAATGAAGATGATAGAAATCACAAATGATAATAAAAAGAGACAATTTTCAGCTTCAGGCAAAGGCTTTCAATAATTTTTTTTATTGCTGGAGGAGACATTACATGTATATTGCTGTTCCAGTCACCTCCTTATTAGCAATATTTTCAATGCCTGCCTAAATACCAACTTTTTACCTTGAATTTATTATAATCCAAATAAATATAATACCAAGCTGAACACTTTTATAAGCTGCTCACTTAATTTTTCTGGTTTTCTTCAAGAAATCGGACTAAAGCTCTGTCTTCAGGTATGTTTGTATTAGTTGGTCAGTGCCCCACAGGAATATTGTATTGTTTTTTCCTTCCTAAACTAGCAGCCTTATACAGTACTGTTGTAAATTTTTACAACGTTGATCTTCAATATGTGCAAAGAGGATCTGTTTTACTGCTGAGCAAGCATTTATGATATCACATTTCTCACTTGTATTCCCATTTGGAGGTCAGGAATCCTAAGAGAAGGGAGTTCCACCTGTTCTGAAGTTTGTCTTGTAAATCTGTTTGACTGATTTATATTTTAAGATTGTGGCAACATGTATGTACAAAAGCAAATGGGAATATAAATCTTCAGGGGTCACTTAATCAGGCTATTAAGACTCTATACAGAGTGATTTTAATGATCTCAAGGTTTTATGAAAGTGTTTGAATCATTATGACTGTGGCAATAAAACTTCAATGGAGTTAGCAGACTTTTAGTAGGAGCAGGTTATGAATCGGAAACTTCATCAGAATAAGCAGCACTCTAATGACTTCAGATTAACTAATGAAGCTGGTTTGTAGAAGGAATTTAATATTGTTTGAAATTACCATGTTATGCTTCAAGTTGAAGTCCCTGGGAAGCCCTCTGGCTTTATGGATAAGATACATTCATGTCTTTCCACCTTTGTTTTCAATGTTGAGAAGCTTCCAGATTTCTCTAGTGCAAACTTGCTGCTACTACTTTCTTGGGGAAATAAAACCTCTGCCATCTAAATGTACTAGAACACAAATTACTTCCTTTACCATGGCATGTCTTGAAACCACCATCCTTAATTTAACTTGTCGACAAGAACAACCATCTCTTGACTACTGTAAATTTTGAAAAAAGTGGAAACTGAGTTGCTGAAGAAAAGTCTCTGAGCTGAAAGGTTGCTAAGAGAACTATGCTTAAATATGACATACTGTGTTTTGTCTGTTTTGCATTGCCACTTCCCAGCAACCTACTAGGTAGTCTTCTCTCTGTGACTTAATTCCTTCCTCCAGACAGATTTTTCTGTGGAACGTAGGCGAGGGCAGCTGATCGTGTCAGAGGCAAGACATCCAAAGTAATGCATATTTCCTGCACCTTTGATCTTCCTGGTATCTGCTGTTCTACACATTGTCTTGAAATGCTCAAATTGATTGGGCTCTTCAGGACCTTCATACAAATCACTGTCATTGCAGTCTGTTTTGAATTTCAAAGCTTTGTTCACCTTGTATAATACTGTCCAAATGTTTGGGTGCTTTTCGAAGATGTTGCAAGGACTGGGAAGATCCAAAGCTTGTTTCTGAAATTATTTTTCAGTGTTGGGACTCTGCCTTTACCCTTTTTGGGTATACATGCAGGCTGTCTTATCTATACTGTGACAAACCTTCTGCAGTGAAGTATACCACAAGCCTGAGGCTTAGTCTTTTTCCTGGGATATCTTTGAGCTGCCCTTCCCTTCAAAATGCAGTAAAGAATGTTGTAGATTTGTTCAAGTGTGAGAGCTTTTTAAAACAATAGTTTAAAGCTTTCAACTCCTTAAGCCTACGAAGGAGCTATAAAAGTCTGAAGTTCCTACTCTTACCTCATTGCCTGTATAGCAGTGGATATTGTTCAGTTCTTTGTTCTTTTGGAGCCCAAATTTGATTTTTAGGAGTATTTTGTTTATTATATCCTCTTGCTGGTGAACATAGAAGAGCTCTGAAGGTGTTGTACACCTTGACTTACCTTCTGTTGATGTTTGTCAGTCTTTGCCATGTATTTATCAATCAACTTTACGTTTTGTTGTCTTTTAACTATTTGTAGAAAGTGGAGCATAGAACAATTACAAAGAATTTGAAATAATGGCAAATGAAGTGACCTGTCCATATATGTTTAAGGAGTGAGGTGGTAGTTCTATGCAGAAATACTTCCTAAGCAGTGCAGAATTTCTACAGATTCCAGCATGATTGAATTTGAAGGGACCATCTTAATTCTGGCATTTTCTAAGTTGTGACTGCTTACGTTGTTCTGTGTGTGATACGTAAAGTTTTCCATTAAGGGTACTGTGACTTAGGTAATATTCTGACTGCAGAATCCATGCAGCTTCTTTTAAACTTTAAGATGTACCATTTTTGTTTTGTTTGAGCAGTAGGTTCCTGTGTGGCTAATGTTTTCACTATGCATTTTTAATGATTTAATTAAATAAGGTTATGCACACTGAATTTCTCTTGAGATTGAGACCCTAGTGTTTGCATCTTTTATACCTCATTTAAGCTAGAAAAAAAGTGTTTTCTCTAACAGATAGCTTAATCCAGGCTGCAGGCATCCCTGACAGCTTTAAGTTGATTTGAGTATTGGCTGCCATTGAAAAAGGAGGACCTGGTAGTGCCAAAGATTTTCATGGCTTGAGCCAAATAAGGAAATACACCTAGCTAAAAATAGAAGAAAGTCTAGTTATATACATTCAGCAGGGTGCTTCCTCACATCACTTGAAAGACAGTATGGAACTCTTGGTCAAAAAACCTCATATTTGCTGAAAATAGACACAGGTTATTGCTTCTGCCTAAATTTTCAACAGCTCAATTAATTACCTAAAGCAGCACTCTAGAGTAACAGCTCAATTGTAATAAAACTAATAATGCTTCATTTTGAAACCTATTCTTTTTTTGATGATGTGCAGAAAACTGTTTCACCGTGCAGATTCAGCGACCTCTATATTGGGGGAGAGTCTCATGACTGAGAGGGTAGTTTCAATAGCTGACAGGAAAGATCACGCTGCTGCTTTGACAGTTAATTTTTATTGCTTTTCTCCCTTGTGCATTAAGCAGTCAAGGCACCATAGCCTGCCAGTAGCTGTTTAATATTAGATATGCTCATAAAAATTTTAATTATCACCTTTGAATGAAGTTCAATCTACAGTTGTCAGAAGATATGAAACACATGGCACTAGAACATAAATTGTATCCTGCTTGACAGTGTTTCCTTTCAAATAAGGAAAACTGAATTCTGCACATTCAGTCAAGGGCAGTAGGATATTCTTTCCCCATGAAAACAAAACAAGAAGGGGTTAGAAAGACTGCAAGCTTTGTGAGGTTGACAGTCTTATCTATGGCAACTAAAGCCTGCAAACTAGATCAGATACTCAAATATTTTATGTAACAAAAATGCAAAAGTCAAAATGAAATAGGTATGTTTTTGTTTACTGGCTTGGTAAAAAAACTCACATAATTTGTCTTCAGTAATATGGATCGTGGAGAACATGTGCTTGTTTGCTGGATGGAAAACTGGGTTTGGAGATGTAGTAGATTTGCCTGCTTTCATAATTTGTGTTTTCTGAAGTGATAGTTAAATTCTCTGAATTTCTTTTGGCTGATGTCACAGTAATACTGCTTTTAAAAGGCTCATAAAGACCTAACTTTTTTTCTCTCTGCCTGTCATGTAGCAGTTATTACTTGGGTTTTGGGTTTTTTTTGGTATGCCACCAGTGACTGTGGCAGCACAGAGCATATAAGTGTATTGATCTTGCCTTTGTTTCCTCTTAGCATTTGTGATGGTGACGTGGAGGCACTAAGTGCCTGAGCTGCTTTCACCATTGTCATCTCAATCTCCAAAACCTTTGAGGCAAAAGTCTAATAACTTCATGTCTTTTTCTGTTCAGGCACTTGTGTACTCTAGTGCCCTGTGTTTGCTTCAGTTTGGATTTAAACTCTATAGGCATCATCCAGCCCACATCATTACTGGCTTTGCCATCTTTTGCAACAGGTGCTACCAGTTCATTTTGGGAGGAAGGCAGTCTTCACCTCAGATCTGAAATTAAGATGAACACACCCCTTAATGCCTGAAAAGGCAGAAGGTAGAAAAGCCAACTCTACCCAGTCATCTCTTGTAGCCAGAGAACACTGTTACTGCCAGGAATGAAGTCATTTTCAGCAAACATCGCTCTGAGCAGGTAGACTGCCTTGGACTCAGACAGCAAGTTGAAAGCAAGAGGAAAGATGCTCCTGACATCAGCACAGTGTGTGTTGATTCTAACTGGTGTTGGTCAACCAACCAAGACCAGCAGGTTGCTGTGACGAGGGTGGGATTGTCTCAGAGGACAGAAAATTTGCATCTTTATCATCTTGGACAGCTTATCAGAGGCAGGTGGAAGACGGAGGAATTCCTGAGCCTGTACTATGGTCCATCCTTGCTTGCTTAGTTTTTTGCTTAGTTTTGCACTGCAAAATCACCTCAGGTCATTTTTAGACTTCTGAATGGCTCCAGGAAAAAAGGGAAAAGATGTACTTGACTTCCAGCTACCCTCACAACACAGCGTAGCATTAAGACAGGTAGTTCATTGCTGAACAAAGTGTTGATTTTACCTAATGCTTCCTACTACTAGATTTCACTGAAATCTACTAGCTGTTCTGTCTGAAATCAGTTCATTTTTCAGCCAAATGGTTAATAGAATGGAAGATGTCACACCATTATCAGTCATGCTTTGGCTGATCTAATAATGAAGCCACAAGCAGTCAGATTTTCTGATGGATGCCAATTACAAGTGTAGTGGGGACAGGTTGGCAGTACTTACTGAAGCCATTATTCAAGGAACCTTGGTCTGTCTCAGCTTGTTTCATGCAGATAAACGTTTTAGATTTCCAAGTTGCTGCTGAGTCAGTCTCCTGAAAGCACTGCTGAAACAAACTTGGTTTTCTCTTTGCTCACCTGATTTGAAGCCATTCAGCTCTGCAGTTGGTATCTCCAGAATGAGATGCTACTGACTGCCTTTTTTTCATCCAGAAGTTTGCCAGCTGATTGGTTGTGAGGTTTGGATATTCCTTGCTTGATTCCCTAAGGTAGATGTGGTTTGCAAGATGGACAATTAGAAGCTATGAAGTTTCGTTCCAGGTGACTCGGAGCCCAAAGCTGTACCTGGAAAGCTTCTTTCTGCAGTAAAGCAGTGGATTTGCTTTCTATCACTCTCCTCAGGCAAGGGTAATTTTGGAGATTAAAAAATGAAGCTACAGTCATCTTGATAACTGCTTTATAAAAGACAGTTGTGGCTGGATGAGCAGTACAGATGCTTCTTCATGCTGCCTGTATCTGAGCTTTCTGCCTCAGTCAGGTTTGAAACCTACCTGACAGTGCACCATGGACTGGGGTCACCTGGCAGACTCAGAGGTCCTTGCCAGCCAGGGAGCAAGCAAGCTCTTTTTGCAAATAGAAATTATTCCAATAGGGTTAGCTTGGAAAGTCTTCAGATCCTGTCCAGGCCTTAATTCTTGAATGCCTTTTACCCACTGCACCTCCAACAAGCTGGGACTTTTTGGTCAAGATTTTAGTAAATGTAGCACTTAAGATGATGTTCCTTGATTTTTCCAATACTTTTTGACATTTTTATCTGAAAATTCTCATCTCCTTATTCTTTTAGAATAATAGCTTTCAAGAGCAGAGCCTGCATCTGTTGAGTTAGTTGTATACTTCTGTGATGTATTCTTAGGCAACCTCAACATCCTACCTAAGACACTATGCTTGTTTACCTGTGTTCTTTCAGTAATGGAATAAAAGGAACGTGAGACACTAAATACATATATTAAATGTGGAAAATGTGCTTTATTATTGGCAAATGTAAATACTGCTTTGGTTTTCCTTATTTACTGCCAAAGGTTCCTATTTTAGTGGCTCATGATGTAGTTCCTTTAATAACCTCTCTTCAAAGAAATACAGAGCAGTCTGGACAGTGCTTCTGCTTGTTGACCACCTGTTTGGTGTACCTCTGCTGTGAAGCATGAAACCTTGCTATGTCCAAACTTGGGCAACATTTTCCATTCAGATCTGGCCTAGGCTAGTAATGATATACAAGTCAGTAATAGAGGGATAACCCACTGAACTTTGTCAGATGCTGCCTTAAACTGGGAGGGTTTGTTTGTATTGAGCTAATGCAGTGCAGCTCCTCATCTCCTGAAGCCTGTCAGTTCTTGCTTTTCAGCTGCTTGCTGTAGATTTCTGGAGCTGTAGCATGTGAACAGCCTTTACTTGTCGTGGAGTGACTGCTTCTTAAGCAAGTCAGTGTGTTGCTCTTAGACCTGATCCTCTCTCCATTGTTTTGAATTAATCTGCTGCCATGGACTTTGCATCCTGATGGAGTGAAAGAGGAATGTCTTGTCTTTGCTCAGGAGGCATCAGGGTGTACACTGAGCCTCAGGCAACTGTGTTTTTAAAAGGCAGTCATTTCAGAAGTTTGCAAAGAGGAGGTTACAGGGTCAAAATTCAGAACTATGGTTGCTGCATTTACAGGCAACTGTTCTGTCTTAATTTATCAATATCAAAGTTCTGTTCTGTCTTAATTTATCAATATCAAAAAGCTGTTATCAAAAAGTTGTTAAACTGTCTAATGCTAATTCATTTTGTGCTAAGGAGTTATGAGTAGGTAATGTCTTGTTAAACACTTCAAATTTTCCCATTTTGGAAGATAAAAAATATGTTGCCTTCAAGGAATAGCAAAAGTAGAGCTATGTCCATATACTGGAAAAGAAGATGATTCATGGTAGAATTTCAGTGAGGCTGTTCCTTTGGAAAGAGCTGGAACTTTGGCTTGGCTTTGCTGCCTCGTGCATCAACCTAATCTCTGTGTTAGTAGAGCCATTGTGCTTCTAAAGTGTGTATCTGTGCATACCACTGGTCACTTGTGTCTCTGGCAGTCTGTGTTCTTAATTACACAGTTGGTGGATAGCATAGAATTAAACCCAAAATTTTGATTGCTGGCATTCTGACATGGCTTTACAGTTCTTGTTTGGATTTCTTTTTTTTTTTTGGATTGGATTAAAAATTTTGAGCAGTTGTAGTTTTTTGTGCAACTGCCTAACTGCTAGATGTTAATTCCCAGGGATAGAGTACTCTGCAGAAGGTTGAGAAGCTGATGAAATTTTGAGTGCTGAAGTACAGTGAAGATTTCCATTTCTTTCCTGTGCAATGTACTGAGTGTAGTGACTAGATGAAAATGGTAAAAAATCTGTAGTGGTTCTGTTCTCTCAACTGATGCAAGAAAATATACTTGATAATGTTTAAGAGGTCATTTCTCAATGGGTAAAGATTCCCATTTGATAAAATAGATGCTACCAGAAGTACAATTCCACAGCAATAACTGCATATATACATAATATATATATATAAACCCACCATTTTTAATTGTTGTAGCAGATTATACAGCCTTCCTGTGCAATGTACTGAGTGTAGTGACTAGATGAAAATGGTAAAAAAATCTGTAGTGGTTCTGTTCTCTCAACTGATGCAAGAAAATATACTTGATAATGTTTAAGAGGTCATTTCTCAATGGGTAAAGATTCCCATTTGATAAAATAGATGCTACCAATGCTATGTAACTAGAAGTAAGATTCCACAGCAATAACTGCATACATACATAATATATATATATATATAAATCCATCATTTTTAATTGTTGTAGCAGATTTTACAGCCTTGGATGATATATATAAGTATCTATCTGTATGGAGCGGGTCAGTTATCTTCTTCTGTCATCTTATACCTGGTTTATTTAATTATTTTTTCCTTACAGGTGGCAGTGTGCTGTATTTGTTTCTTTGTCATTCTTCCATTGAATCTCGTTGGTACAATTCTTGGCCGAAATCTGTCAGGACAGCCTAATTTTCCGTGTCGTGTCAATGCAGTACCTCGTCCCATACCAGAGAAGAAATGGTAAAAACAAGCATGAACATTAACTAGAAACACTTATTTTAGTACATTTAAAATTATATTTCAGGTGTGATCATTAAAAGCTTTCCTGGAGTAATTTTTTTTAATTTAAATGGAGTTGTGCCCAGAAGAACAGCTCTACTATCATTTCCTTAATATGATTTTTCTGTTGAATTAAAACACCATTTTTAATAGTTGTAGCAGATTCTACAGTCTTGGATCACTGCTTCATGTTTGGCCTGAAATGCTCATTAGTTTATTCTGTAGAAGGGATGGTCCCAACCCAGTTCTTGTATAGGCATCTTAAAACTAAACCTTTCCTCTTTAGTTGATGCCTTTTAAAATTTATGATTGAATGTGCCTTGGAGGCAGAACTGTTCTGGTTAATGGTTTTCATATACAAGTTGAAACATATTTGCAGGGTGATGGTGGGGAAAAGTTTGCAATGTTGTTCCTAATTCTGCACTTTTGTTGATGCACAGAGCCTAAAATACTTGAGGTATATGGCTTTAATTGTAATGAAGCCTTTATTGGTTTTGAAGAGAACATAAAGGGGTTGAGTGTCTCAAAAGTTAGACAGGTTTTTGGAAAATTGTGAATGCAGTCACTTTTTCTTACTAATTTAATTGAGATGGAAGCAGCAAGCTATGGAAATGAAAATGTCCTCAGAGGTTTTTAATAGATTTTTCTTGCTTTCCCTGTTCAGAGGAATGGAACAGGCAGAGTGAAGGGGGCACTGAAACGTGTACACTCCCGATACCCGGGAAGTGCAGCACACGTAGTCCCCTGTTAGTGGTGGGTTGTGCAGCTCAGATGCTAGGATCTGATTTTATTATGCCCTGTATCACGGGAATCTCATGGATTTTTCTGGATCAGCATGACAAATGAAGTAAGATACTTCTCAAGATGATGAAATTGCACACCGGCAACTTAGACAAGTCTCCCTATAAATAATAAAAGAAGCCTGCAAATTAAATCAGTGGTTACTAGCTAGATTCACCATCATTGCAAGTACTACACAGAGGTCACCTTTAGTACGTGACAGTATCACTTACAGGTAGCTGAGTATTCATTTTTGGCCATTAGCGTGTGACTTGGTACAACATTAAAAATAAACACTGGTTCTGAATTTTATAACCATTACCCTGCAAAATTCTCTTTGCACTAGTTGCTGTATTTGTAGCTATCAACAGCTTTGAGTTTTCAACGATTTCTTTCAAGGCTAGTGGATGTCATGGGGCTTGATTGCTTAAGCCCTTTTTGGGCAGGAGAGATTGTTTCTGTAGCCTTTAAGGCTGGTCACATGCCTAACCGTACACCTGCAGGTGAGAGGCATGAGACTTACATTTTGTTTTGGGTTTCCTCAAGAATAACTCCTCCTATCCCTACACATGACATCTCTGTAGGAGTCTTCCTAATAGTATGCTGGTATGAGACAGAAATGTTCTTGGTATGGGAATCTCTTGGCATGCCTTTTAAAGCATTATCTGTGCTATAGTACTTACCTGATCGTATGTCTTAATATGTTTATACACAAAAGATTAAAATTGTCCCTAAACTCATCTTCATATCTTTCAGGTTCATGGAACCAGCTGTTATTGTTTGCCTAGGTGGAATCCTCCCTTTTGGATCAATTTTTATTGAAATGTGAGTATGTCAGCTGTTTGCCAGTTTGATTAAAATTACTTCAAGTGCAACTGCAGTATCATCTGTGTATTTTGTTTACTGTTTTCAGGTATTTCATTTTTACTTCATTCTGGGCGTACAAGATCTACTACGTTTATGGCTTTATGATGTTGGTTCTGGTTATCCTCTGCATTGTGACAGTTTGTGTGACTATCGTTTGTACGTATTTCCTGCTAAACGCAGAGGATTACAGGTGGTGAGTATTGCATTATTTCCACAGTTAGCCAACTGGTGAGAGCTGTCTAGAAAAGTGATTTTCATTCTAGATGGATCTTTTCAAAGTATCCCATACCCAGATTTTAGCTGTAGGGACTAAAAGCAGTTCTTGGATCCTTTCTGTACAGGTGCTCTCTGTGTGTATGTGCATACATGTATATATGTTTAAAAGGATCATCAGGTGGTATCAGTAGTAGCTGTTACTATGGAAGCTTTTGTCCCTTACAGCAGAAGACGTAGATTTTGGGAAATAAGCCTGTCGAAATGGCGTGCTTTATTTTAAGGGCAAGGTTTTAACACATTGTGCATCTTTTTGGGAAGTGTTTTGGCTCGCTGTGTCATGGACATGCACGTTTACTTTCAGGCAATGGACAAGTTTTCTTTCTGCGGCATCCACTGCGATTTATGTTTACATGTACTCCTTTTACTACTACTTTTTCAAGACAAAGTAAGTGGCAGTTTTTTTGCTTGAATATTAGTTTACTGTATTGCCAAATAATTTTATCAATAAAAACTGGGAGAAACACCTAGTATAAATTCCTGTCTTTCTTTTTTAGGATGTATGGCCTGTTTCAAACATCCTTTTACTTTGGTTATATGGCAGTATTTAGTACAGCTTTGGGAATAATGTGTGGTAAGTGTCAAATATATTACAAGTATTCTGTCGTGTTTCTGATTTTAGCTCTATGATTTTGGTGGTGGAGTATGTATGTCTGCAAGATGTGCTCAAAAAAGCTTACAGTCTTTAAAAAAGAGTCTGAGAGTGTTCTGCTTATACGTGGTTCCTACCTAATATAGGAGGTTGCTATGGATTGTGTTTTCTGATGGGAAGATGGGAAGACATGTAGACATGTACTGTGCAGAGAATTGCACCCTCAGTGCAAGTCTGAAAGACTCGGTATTTGGCAAAAAAAATCTGCAAAATAAATTCCAAATTAAAGGGAGTCTGTGGTATTGTTTTGTTTCAAAGTTTTTACTGTTGCTCCAGAACAAGTTAGGTACACCCCTTGAGGCATCAATGATATCACAATATTGATGACACTGCCATCTAGATCTAGTGGCATACATGTGTGAGATTGACCAGAACAGAAAGGACTGACACTTTAGGATAGAATTTTAGAAATAAATATTGGAAAGTTCACAATATTCTAAGTGAAGTGAATGCAGAGTGCTCCTGTGTGCAGCTGGATTTCACTGCTTTTTAAAATACCATTTGGACAAATGTTTAGAAAAAAAAACATAGTTCTCAGCATGGAGGTGATCTGATAAAAGTCAAATATACTTGTTCACCTGTTAGCTTTATTTTTATCCTTTGCTGTATGAATTTCAGAAAGTGTTACTTGGTTCTGTTGCACTTTCTTATGATGTTGCTTGCTTTTTATGTATGATCTTTATTTAATACTTTAAAGTGTTACTTGGTTCTGTTGCACTTTGTTACTTGCTTTTTATGTGTGATCTTTATTTAATACTTCTTAGTAGTGAATGAATAGTCCCATAGGCTGTAATGGAAGGATTTCTTTGGATTAGGTATTTGAAGCATGTGTTGTCTTTCAGGAACTTACTTTCTGTAAAGTATACATTTCTTGATGTCCCAAGAGGGTGGGTGATTTCACAGTGCTTTAGGAAAAGGGGAGGGAAATAGTCTTAAGTGCCAAGTACCTGTTGCCCTTTTCTCTCATACAATCTGATCTTGCTTCATCAGGTTCTTGGCACATTACAAGACTTCCCTGCTGTTCTGGTAGTCTTGCAGCCATTTTTTCTCTTTAATAGGCTTATACTTTTCAGCTTTAATCTTTTCTTTTTAAAGTGCTCAGGCTGGTATTGATTAAAATGTCTATGATGCAGAAGCCAAACTTGCCCACCAATTTCTGTAATTAAAATATTTTTCAAAACATGTCAAAGGAAAGTTGTGGAATGTTTTCTTTTCATGGTAGGACACTACTTGATGGAATATAAGAGTAAAATCAAAACTTATTCAAAATCAGAAATAACAAATTAGACTTCATTTCCACAGCTCTATTGAGATTTCTTTTTGTCTTTTTAAGTGTGTTGGAAGAGAATCTGTGAGATTCCTTTTTGCTGAGAACTCCCATTTTCAGCATGTGGAGGGAAGAAAAAAAATCCCCTGTCAAAAAGCATTTGTCTAGGGAACTTGCTGCCATTGAGGGCTAACAAAGACATTTGTGTTACAGAGTGGTGCAGCGTGCGTGCCGCTGGCTGTACGTCTCCTGTGAGAACCGTGTGGAGCTGTCCTTTGGGGGTGCACGCAAATGGGCGAGCTCCATGTCACACAGTTGGACATGAGACAAACTAGTTCAGGTCCAAAGCAGCCACAGGGAAGCTCTCTGTAGGCTTGTGTCATCCAACTCTGGGTTTAGTGCCCCTCACAATGCCCAGTGAACTCAAATCCCACACGGAGTGGGATGCTTTGATCCACAAAGTCTGCTGCCCTCTGCAGAGCATCTCAGCTCTGGGACTGGACAGTAGGGAGCCCATGAGAACTTTTCAAACCTTTTGAGCTCCTCGTGTTTCCCTCTTAGTGACAGGAAAGAATAGAACTTATTCCCCAACCCATTGGATGGCTTAGGAGCTAGGTAGCATTAATTAGTTTGAAGTAATAGATGGGAATTAATTTTCTTCTGTTTTCTGGTTGCTCTTCATTACTATTTGGATTTTTCTCTTTATGTTGTTCTGCTGAAATATGCTTGCTGTCTATTTCTGCTAAACCTATGTAGGCCATAAGCAAGTTATAAATATCATCTGATAAGGTATTTAAAAAAAAAAATAATTCCCTTTGCTATGGGTTTTTTATTCAAATGAGCCAGTCATCCTGCATTTGTTTCAGAAGGACGTTCTTTAGTCCTCATTGTCTAGGGTTTCCCCTTCCACACCTCATGTTTATTCAGTGCCTGTGAAGTAGCCTTGAGGCTTAAGCCCTGCCTCCAGTATTGGCCACTAATGTACTTCATGGATAAAGCTCCTGTGATTCAGAAGGTTATGATTTCTTTATGGATTTGAGAGCTTGTAGTCCTGTGTGACTGCTACTCTTCTGCTCTCCCCCCTGACATCCATCTCATGCACACATTCTTTAAATCACAAATGAAACACAATTAATGCTTTGTTCCTCCAAATCTCTGATTTATGGCATTATGTCACTGGAGAAACTCTCAAAGAACAAGTTCTGGAATATATCTGAGTTTAGGAGCTAAAATGGGAATTGGCTTTATGGGCAATGTCTGCTTTAACAGGCAAAATAGAATGAATCCTAAAGCTGGAGTCCAGTGCCGTTATTTTGTCCGTTTGCTGCGTAAGACAGGAGATGAGTTTGACAGGCTACAGAAGGATTTGTGTGTACTCCTCTATGACTCTTAAGCACACATCACCTCCTCTGCACAGCACGTTTGTGTCTGTCCAAATGCTGTGCTGGTCTCCTTGAACTGCCAGACCTTCCCTCTGCTGCATCCTCAGCACACGTCATGCTTGTGAGCAGCAACCTGATCTTGTGTATTTGTTTAAATCAAACTCTGGTTTGTCCAAGTTAGTCATATGAATCCCTCATTTCCTGCCCAGTGGAGTGATTGTCATCATACTTGTACAGCTTGAAATGCCATGCAACACCGAGGCTGACCCCACAGGCTCTTTACCACTCTAACAGCATTGGAACGATTCATCAGGTTTGCCTGTGCAAGTTCCCTGGTTAGATATGAGTGTTGGGCTTTTAGCGGTCTAAACATCAGAATTTTCTGAGAGTTTAATGGCTGACCTCTTAAATTATCCAAGCAGTCCCCAGGACTTTAAAAGCTTTTCTGGGTTCTGAGGAATTCTATATTGCCAGTGTGTATGGCCTTAGTTTCTAAAGGAAAGAAGGAAAAAAGAAAAAAAAATAAAGGGGGGGGGGGCGAAACCAACAAAACAAACACAAAACCTTTGTATTTTCATTGGAAAATTAAGTTTTGGCAGAAAACTTTTAGCTTTGGTATTTAACACATCTTGTGCAAGTCTGGTGTATCGTAGGTAACCAGCAATGTTTCATGCTTTCTTCTGGGCTTTTCTGTATTGCTTCAGGGGAGCAAAAACACCTTTTCTTTTTAGAGTTTGTTCTTTACTGAGCATCTAAACATTTGATGTTAGGAGTTGTCTTCTCTGTAGTGAGCTACAGGCCCTAACTTCTCTAAGTTCTCCAGTGTTTTATGATGTGTTATTCTGACAGTCTCACAGCAGTTGTCTCTAATTCTTGCTTGATGTTCAACTTCACTTGTCCACAAGGCTGGTTTACTCTCATTTTGCTCAGAAGAGATGAAGATACTCTCTGTGGATATTGTAAGACAACAGTATTTACTAACCCTGGCAAACCTGAGGTTCTGGGTTTGACCAGGTAGGTTGCTGAAACTTTCTGAGAAGAGACCTTGGTCCAACGCATATCTTTCATTTTTCTAGATGTCCTTAGTCCTGCAGTGTTTTGGGTTTAGCATAAAGTGTTGCCCCTATCAAAAACTCAGTGATCTGTTCTTTTATTACTGCTGTGACAATGCACACTCTGCTTATGACTCTTACTAATTTGAAAACCACAGGTTGCAGTTTCCTTCAACCGCTAACTGCTACTAGTTTAATCTCTTTGTACAGACCTCCTTGGAGTTTAAGACTCCTGGGATGGGGATCTATTATTATTTGTGCCTTGTGGGAAGGAAAAAGCCATCTGCCAATAAAACACTCATCCAGAAGGCATGTAACTTATAATAAAAACCTGCCCTCCTATCTACCTTCCCTGCAGAGTGGGTGATTGTATGTTTTTTACCCTCTGTTGAGAAAAAGGGACCTGGTTATTGGCAGCAGTAGGGGGGCTGCTATATTTATCAAGGCCAAGTGAGCATGGCCTCTTGGTAAGATGGCTTAATGGATTTAGATTGCTAGGCTAGGGGAGTTCTTGCCAGACATTCTCTGGGAGCACCGATAATTAGAGCTTGAGAACAGGTATTACAGGTAAATAAATTTCTGTGTGCAGAGTGCGTGCTTTATGTGACTTCATTTGTCTAAGTGTGTGTTTGACGTTGCTGGTGTACTTGATGATCAGCTCTCTAACACATTCCATGTTTTTGGTTGTTTTGCAGGAGCAATTGGTTACATGGGAACAAGTGCCTTTGTTCGTAAAATCTACACTAATGTGAAAATTGACTAAGGAAATAAGAAAATTGAACTATGGATCAGTTCCCGTTTTTCATGGGGATGAACTTGCACAACAAAAAGCGCGAGAAGAGATTTGGGTTTTAACACTGGGCACTATATGGGTCTCCATTTTGTGGATGGCTTAAAGTAACATCTATTTCATTGATCCTAGGTTCTTACTGACTGCTTTCTCCAACTGTTCACAGCAAATGCTTGGATTATATGCAGTAGGCATTACTACAGTACGTGGTTAATCTTCCCCACACACACAAAAAAAAGAGGAAAAAAACACAAAACAAACCAACAAACGAAAAACCTAGCTCATTAAAGATGAATAGACTAGCTCTCTTCAGTGAAGAGGACAAACAGTTTATTTAAAGCATTTGTTCCATTCAATAAAAAGAGGGAAACTTGGCTGCTAAAACTACTTGATTAGTAGTCTTCCTGGTACTTAACATTTCTAAATTATGTAAAAATGCTGTTCCAGAAAGATTACTCTTCTGATTTTTACTGCCATTACCAGGATAGGAGGTATGTTTTATATTTTGACTCCAGGTGCTTTTTCGTTTATTTGCGATATCGACTATACCCTACACTCATTTGTTAAAAAAATAATTTAAAAATATATAAAAACCCCATATGCATGTAATATATCAGCTATTATTCTAGTTGGACCAACTTCCCTTTATTTATCTTAAAGTAATACCCAGCTACATCTTAAATCCATCCAAAGAAAATACGGTCTGAAGACGGAATGTGTTCTCTGCAATGCAATTTACTGTACAGTTAGAAAGCAAAATGTTAAATGAAGAGGATTGGTTGTTTTTTAATAAAACAAGTTGAGGTCTAGATTAAAACAAAAGCAACATTTTAACTGAATGTCTAAAGTGATTCTCCTTTTTTCCAAGTTAGTCTTGCTTTTTTTTTTTTGTTTGGGTTTGAATGAAGATTATCCTTTAGACATTATACAAGGGGTAATAAGTGTATATAACATTAAATAATGTAACTTAGGTGTAGATCCCAAATGTATTTGGATGTACAGATTTACTACAGAGTACTTTTTTGATGATTCGGTGTAAAAATGTGTGAATTTGGGTGGCTTTTTACATCTTGCCTGCCATTGCATGAAAAGTTGGGGTTTCTTCACAATGTGTGTATGTCATGCTTTTCTGTTCCATTTCCTTTCTCAAGCTCTTACAGGAATTAAATTTGTAATTTAGAACATTTTAATTTTTGTTAATCCTATCTGGACACTTGTGTAACATCAAAAGCAGTTGCTTTAGAGTGTTCAGAAAACTAAAATAAACTTTTCAGACAAAAATGTTCTTATTGTGAAGATAAGTTTGCAGTTGAAAATGTTTGAAAAGGCAATATCACTGAACAATGTTTCTGTATACGATATTAGTGTGGTTTTCAGATATCAAAACCCCGTGTTTTGAATTCAGAACGTGTTTACAACAGTACTGTACAATACAACTCCAAATTGGATGAGCAGCCCCAAAAGATTCTTTTTTGGCTGAGCCGTTTGTGGAGGAATCTATTTTGTGATCCAGCTAGCGTACTGAGAAAACTGGGGGTAAGCGTGGACTGATATATATGGGCAAATAAAGATTAAGTCTTTCTAAGATGACTGTTAATTATGCACTGTATTTAGCTAGAAATATCCTGTATGTGTTTGTGACACATCTGAGAGCCAGTTGCCTTGGTTTTTTTGGGTTTTGGGGAGTTTTTTTAAGGGCGCTTTTTTTTTTTTTTAGCATCTTCCACACAGAGGTGTTTTCATCAATGTGGCTGTCTGAAATGGAGCACCTGCCATGGAGAAGGCAACTTCCTGAATTTAAAAAAAGAGCAGAGTATTTGTATGGATGAGGACTATGTTGTCTCTCTGTAAGAAGTCCTGATAATGCAGTAGCCACAGGGAGAAACGGCCGCCCTTTGGCAGGGTTGAGCTGGAGGCTGGGGGAGCTGAACTGATGGGCAGTAGTGCGAAGCAATGCATCCTGCTGCACATGGCTTCTGAAAAGTATTTGAGCTTTCAGCTCTGATTTCCCTGGCCGGTTTTAACCAATCTATCAGAAAATAATTTTTTGCTTCAAGTGATGATTGGTGTCTGTAAGCTGAGCCCTCTGTTGCTGTAACAGACGGTAATTCTTTTTTTTGGAATACAGGCAGCCTTTAAGATGAGCTTATACACTGGGTCAGCAATTAGTTTTCCTTTTTCCAACAACATGGAAACTTAAAGCAAAAACTGGATTTAGTACTAGTTCTTCCTAGTGCATACAGCTGTGGGAAGCCCTCTTTTCATCCGTGTTCTTCTAAATATGAAACGAGAAGCCATTATTTCCAGACAATAAATACATTATAAGTATTCTGCTGAGGTACAAGTTTTTTAAAGGGAATACTTTGATAATGGCTCTGTTTCTCTATTTAGAGCACTGCTATGTGATTAGTCTATCAGAAATGTCACTAAACCGTTTGCAAATTTCATTTAATCACATTTTAATGCCACAGAACGGTGGGCTGCCTACTTGCTTTCTCTATCCCCTGGCATTATTAGCTTTTGCATATCCAGATAGGATTGTATAGCTTTTAAAGTGACATTGAAAAGACACTTAATGCACAGGCGTTGCTTTTGTTGCTGCAAGCACGTTCCTCTGGGGAAGTACTGTGTTTAAATAATGGACATTTTTATACTTCTACCCTAGCACATGAGTAAGTTGGGGGACTGAGTTCTTTTTCCCCCTTCCCTTTGGTTTCTGAAGGAGTGCAAAATGTGACCAGTTTTGAATAGCTTGTCTTTATGGTTGCTGTTTGGGGCAAGGCTATTTATTTGCCAAAAAAAAAGAAAAATAAATGTGGGTATAACTTGAACCATCATGCTTAATAGAATTCGGAAGCTCTCTGCTTAGATGATATAGTCCTTCCTCTTTTATGGAAGCAATAAAGATCTTACAGCCGATGTTCTTCTTTCCATGGTTGTTTCTTAGGAGTTTCTGGTTCTTGAATTCAAGCTTTTTCATAATGCTTCAGTTGGCTGCTCAGTGCTTCTCTTTCCACTTCTGGTACAGGGGCCAGAGAATTGAGTAACTAGCTTTGCAGCAATAGCCACCATTTTACAACTGAATATCTTTTCAGTCAAGGTAGAGTACATATAGAAAGCACCTCTGATACTTCATGTATGAAAAGTGAATGCTGGATTGGAGATAATGGAGACTGCAAATAAACATTACATTATGCTCTTTTTTTTATTTCTGAATGTTTTGAAAGGAACAGTGTCTATTAATTCCTCTCCAGAATGATATTCTAAAGTGTGTAATGGGCACACAATTGAAACAATTAAATTTTCTTTATCATAGTCCAGGTGTCTTTCTTTTAATTTTTCGGGGGTGGAGGGGGTGGGGGAAGCAAACACCCACCTAATACTTTTCACATTTTTGGTGCTAAAACTGGGTAAAATTTATAGCATCTTCTTATCACTACCATTACTGCAGATGTAACACAAATAAGGAAGTTTTTTGCTCTGGCTTCAGCATCACCAGCATCTAGCCAAATTTGCCTCAGGAGGTATATATACATGGCTTCACTGAAGGCAGCAAAATTGCATAACGGTGAGTGCATCAGCAGTTTCTTCAGTGGAACGTGTCCAAAAATTATAAGCTCAGGAAAAAAACAAGTCTTTCCAGTTTGTGAACAAGTAAATTGGACAGTTGGAGTGAGAGTTGAGGTATCCTCTTATATGGAATTAATTTTTAACTGTGCGGCTCGTTCAGAGTCAATTGAAATTGTAGGTTGGAGAACGATTCAATTTTTTGATCCCTTGGATCTTTTCTAGCTAAATGCATCATAGTAGCAGCAGCCTTGAAATGGCTGTTAGCACCTCTGCTGCCTAAATCCCAGGGTCAGGACTGAAGTCACAGAAGCCCCTGCTGTTGTTGGACTTTTGTTGGAATAAAGTCACGCTTTAAAATTATGAAGCAGTGCATTTGTCTTGCATTCTTTAGGGGCATCTTTTATCAAAAAACAAACACACACCAACAAAAAATGGGGGGGCTATTTTTTTTCCAAAGCCTTTTCAAAGGTACGCTTGCTTTTTGCTTAAATAGCTTCAGTGAGAAAATCTACCTGATTTTCTGAGGAGACACATGCACACAGTTACAAGTAGTTCCTCACATCCTGCAGTTTTATCCTGGAGGTGCTTTTAAGTGTGGGGAAAGGGTTGTTACAGTACTTACTTTGATAACTTGTTCTGCAGTTCTGAAATGTTTTAATTCTTGTGTGATGAGGAGGGAGATGAGAGAACCCAGGAATCTGGACGGTGTTCTGCAGTTCCAGTGCATTCAAGCAGTTCTTGGGAAGAATCACTTTAAAGGGCTGAAACTCAGTTGGGAAAAGGGTAAGGAAAAATTCTTTATCTGGTGGACTAACCTATTTCAAAGGCAGGCCTCTGGAGACAAATTTGCTGTTACAGAATGGTTGCCCCTGGCCCCATACCAGTTACAGTTTTTCTGTTTTCATCAGTATACTCACCATGGTGCAAGGCTTTTGCAATAAACCTAGGGAGGTGATGGTAGTTGCTGCTGGCTTTTTTGGCTTGTTGATAGGTTAATTTTCTTGCCAGCTTCTAGTAAAATGACACAGAATAATATGTCAAATATTTCTGAAGGTTCTACCATGCTGAGGCTTCATATCTTCTGAAAACCAAACCCATAGGAAGTTTCCTCCCATTCTAGACAGAATATCTTCAAGACCTTGGGCTTGGAGTAATCTGAAACATAACTACACAAGTTCATGCTTGTCCTTCAGCTGACATCACAGGACTAAAGCATTCCAGAGAATACATACATTTTTAGAACTTGGAATTTATGTGCTGTAAATAAAATACCTAATTTTAAACTACTTTTATTTTAGGGTTTACTAATACTGGGAGGTATGCTTACCCATATGGTGCAGTAGTTACCTTGCTAGAGTCTAGTTCACCAAAACCTAGACCTAAGGCCTATAAACTTGAAATGCTGTTCTGGGTCTGGGCCAAAAAGTCCAGTGTCTAGTGGTTCTGTCTAACAAAACAAGCTAAGCAACCTAGAAAAACATGCCAAAGTTAAGCACCACACTGAGAATTTACTTTTTTTCCCCCTGAAGGCTGCGTGTCACAAACTTTTACTTGGTTTCTGAAAAGTTTTGAGAGCTATAGTAACTCACTCTTTCTGAGAAGCTCCCAAATATGTCTGAGAACATCATAAAAGACTGAACTCAAGGAAGGTTAGGTGGCTGCTTCTTTTCCCAAAGGTTTGTCTCAGGAATTTCAGAGTTGTGTGATGTACTGAAGTATTAGACAAGGCATGGTGGTTTTCTGGGCTACTAGAGATAGAGATGTAATGCTCCTTTGGAGTTAATTTTATGCTTTTTTTTTTCCCCAGTCTGAATCACTAGTCTCAGTTTAGCTGTATCACTTTATTGGGCTAAGAAAAATGGATTATGTTACTCCTGTAGCATGAGGCTTTTCCTACTTTGCTACAGAGGAGTGGCTACAAGACTGTGATGCAAATTTTCTCCTTATTTCCCTTCTAACATCTGGCCAGAAGTTGGCAGGTGAATTAGAAAACATTACATACTGTTTGTTTTAAAAACAGAACTGACAATTTTAGAGAGATAAACACCCATTTACCTGCAAGAATTAGTGAATTTTTTTTTTATAAAATGTTGAAGAGATGCTATTAGGTTACTTAAGGGCTGCATTTGGACTCTGCAGTATCATTTTTAGTAATTTGAATTGCTTAGCTGAAAGCTGGGTTTTGTTGAGAATTTTTTTTTTTATCTCACTACTAGGAAGTGATTAAACACCCACCTTTGTTTGAATCTGAATTGTACCACATTTTTTAATTATACACATTGTGAAATACATAATGAAAAAGGAAATCACTATTTCTGTTTGTTTTTTTTCCAATAATTCCTAAAGAGTGATGTGTAAGACAATTTGAAGTATTGCTTGCCTAACGAGAGCAAATGCATATGCTGTGCCATAGCCAGGCACGTGTTTTGGATGAAGATGTTACCAGAGATAAATCTATGTACAGAAATCCCGTGCAGAAAGTGTAACTGGGAAACTTCACTAAGGCAGTTCTCCATGATGCAGCACCTCTGCTTTCCTGAGAGTCATTGCATCCAGGCACGTGTTTTGGATGAAGATGTTATCAGAGATAAATCTATGTACAGAAATCCTGTGCAGAAAGTGTAACTGGGAAGCTTCACTAAGGCAGTTCTCCCTGATGAAGCATCTCTGCTTTCCTGAGAGTCATTGCATTCTACCCACTGTTGAGAAATGGCCTAAACTCAGGCAGTGTATGCTACCAGTCTGTAAAGGACACCTCCAGCTGAACAGGTAAATGCAACTATCCCATCTCCATCTTATAGCAAAGGCTTGGAGAAATATTTTTACATTCCCAGATTCAACCCTTTGGGGAAAGAGCAAAAGGTTATTTAAGACAGATTTTTTTTTTCCTATGGCAAGAAGGTTATTTAAGACAGATTTTTTTTTTTTTCCTATGGCAAAACATACTTTAGAAAGGCCAGTGGATTCACCTTTCAGAATTTTGAAACAACAGATGCTTTTCCAACAGGGGTTCCCATGCTCTGCAGCTTAACCATGCAGGAGAGTTCACCAAATCCACCAGCTTTGCTCAACGCTTTCCACATACAACTGACTACTCTATAAACCCTGAAAATGGATTTCAAGTGAAGTAATGAAATACCAGTTTGCCATGCCTCAGTCTGGGAACCAGTGGTCAAGCCAAACTTCATATTTCAGGTAAGACAAATTTCTTTCCTGCCTCCCACAGCTTGTCTCTGACTGTAGCTCAAGCAGTAGCTTGGTTTTCTGCACATAGTTCAAGGACTGCAGTAATGATGGGAAAACTGGACCTTTTTCAGATGGGATGACTTAAAATGCTGTCTGCTGCTACTCTGGTGGACAAGAAGAAATTTTCCAACGGTGGGTTACTTACTCCTAGCTTCCCTAAGTGTCACTGATTGTGTATAACAGGGCTAGGTTGTTAAATATATGTGGAATTCTTAATGCACAGGTGAATGTGCCTCTGACTGCATTGAGCCCTGTGTGCAGTGGATTTCAGACCCTGTGGAGCATGTTCAAGCACATGTGTTGGTACCTCTAAAGGCTGCTTTTGGGTAGTGAATCGTTTCACCTTACAAGAATTATTCCCTGGCTGGCAGTGCCATAAACATAATGAAAAAAAGAAATACATACCCCAAGCTTATTGCATCAGAGACTAAAATGGGTGATGGAAGGAAGGGAGAACAGAGATCAATATTCCTTTCACCACCTGGATTTGTCAATGGCAATGGTCAAGGTAGTGAAGAGGCGACGTCTTAAGAGAGGTCAGCTCTAGGAGTGCTAAGGGTTGTTGATTGCAATAGGCTGCTAGATAAAACCAGATGGAGAAAAGAGGCAAGAGGAGCTGGGGAAAGGGAACAAGCTTCATCTGAGTGGGGAGCCTGTGGTAGTACTAACAGAGTAAATGAGCCTTTGATAGTGTCATGAAGCAGAGGGAGGGTGATGGCTCTGCTCAGTGGTGCCTGTAGGAAGTGATGCACAGCACACTGGGTTACATCTGCAGCAGGGGTGATTTCCTACCAAAAAGGAAGCAAAGAAATAGGTCTAGGCATAAGCGAGGGGTACTGGAAGTGCAGAGGGAAGAGGAAAGAGAACAGTCAATCTGGTTTTTGCTCCATCCACTCTTGCAGTGATTATGTACATGGAGGAAGAAATTTGTTAGCACAGCTGGGGAGCTAAGACCAGGAAAGGAAGTCTCTGCTTACAAACCTGGAGACAGCTGAGGACTCAGCAATGGGATTGTCTCCAAGGGCATAGTGCTTTAGTCATTTTATTAGAACATGTGATGGTCCCAGGTGTTGGCAAGAGGGAGAAGCAAGTCTTATGGAAGAATTAACAAGTGTGTGGGGGTGGTTTGGCCTTGGGACATGTGTGCCATCAGCACTACACAGCTCCTGCATAGGTTTGCCCATGGATGCTGGTCAGAAAGAGCTGTGTGCATTCTTTCTCTTGATTTGTTTGCATCTGTTGGGCAGGAGGGGATTCTGCAAAGGAAAGGGCCACCTTTGACAGCTATGAATATAGATTGTTTTGTTTTCAGATACATAACTGTTGGTGTCATGAGTTACGCTGCCTGTGTGAAACTTCAACTGTTTTACCAGCTCGGATGAAAAAGATACTTCACAGGGTTTTTATGTTCCTTATTTGCATGGACGTGGCACCTGCCAATAAAGATGTTGTGAACTGATCTTCTGAACAGCAGGTAGCAGTCAATACTCTGCGTGCACTGCTTTGGCTGCCAGTTGCAAAATGCCATGATTATTACTGAGAGACATTTCTCCAATGGTCAACCAGCTCACATCTGAGGGACTTCCAGAGTCTGCTGTAGTGGGGCAACAGAGGGGTGATCAGCCTTTCCTTTCAAAATAACCACTAGGCTTTGCTCTTTGACAAAATCATATAAAGTAGCAACTTAATGCAGAAAAAGTAAAAGTTGTTAGTGTGTATGAGTGATATAAAACTCAGTAGATGGATCTAGATCCTTTACTAAATTTATTTTGATGGCTTGCCAGAAACCTTAATCTTCTTTGGTGCAGCTGAGGCTTATTCTTCCTTTACATATTTGAAGAGTGGTACTGTCTTTTCCCTTGTTCTCTGTGCAGGTCTCAGCTCAAGTCTTCCAGAGTTGTACCTAAAGCCCCCAGAAATCTTCTGTTAAGATGGCAAGAGCAAAAGCAGCAGCAAGATACTTCTATGCCCATGAGGCCTCAAGTGCTAGACTGGTTTCCAAAATTACCAGCTCTTTCATTGTTTCTCTTCAGGACACTCGTCAATGGATGGGTCAGCTACATCTGCAATCTTCAGGAGTTGGGTACTCATTTAGGGCTCCTGTTCAAATGCCTATATTCTCCAGGCTTGATCTCAGCAGGTGGATTTGGTGTTACAGCCCCAGTTTGGTGACCATCAGCGAGGAGTGAAGGGTGAAGAGTTTGGAAGGAGTATCCTCAGGGAAAGCAAATAACCAGGTAGCTGTTTTGCCCTCCAGCATTAGCAGTAAGCCCTAGTTACAACCTTGACTCATCCTTGAATTGTACTCGTTATTCCTGTGTTCTCCTCATTTTGCCAAGATTGGTATAGCAAAAGGGTGATTCACTCTTGCAGTCAAAATCCAAGACCTTTCCCATTCCTAATTTCCCTTCCTGTGAATGATAGCCCCTGGAGTAGCCATGGGAGATCCAGGCTCCCCCACTTGCTGATCCCTGTCCTTCAGGTCTTGGGTATTAGCATGGAGCAGCTGCTGTTTCTCTGGGCCACAGAACTAAGCGTCCAGCTTGCTCCATCTCACATCACAGTGAAAAACACAAAAAAGATTCTGAGATGTTGGTGGATACATGACTGCCATCACCTTGGTTATACCCCCACAAAATATGCAGATAAGGCAGAAAACCATTGGTGATAGATTTCCTCAGGATGTTTCCTGTGCAGAAGGTAGGATCACATGCACAAAAACGTCTCATGCTGTAAAGATTTTTAGAGTGCCCTCACTGTCATGTTGTGATTGAACAACAATGTACCTTGTTTGTTGTTTTTTACATGACACCTGTTTTTTATCTTTCTTGACCTCTCCCCCAGAGTAGCTATGTGGGCTGTCTCCACAGTGGAATGTGTTACAGAGGATAGATGGAGAACCTGATAGTTGGGTTGGAAAATGGGTAACTTGTGCCAGAGTTCTCTTCCTGTGGGAGTCTCCCCCAGGCTCTCCAGACAGACTTTTTGTCTTCACCTGACAGGATTTCATGAGTTGTATAAAACTCTAGTGCATTCAATCGGCAGAGCTTTTGACCATGGTCTTGGTCTTCATACCAGGGTTTGATGCAGCCTTTGCTGGCCCCTGTGAAGGCTCAGAGAGGATATAGATTTCCTGACTTTATCTTTTCTGGGAAGCTGATATTAAATGGGAGGCAGAGGGGGAGAGGCAGGAATGGCTTACAGCAACCTGCGTTGCTGCTGAG